>NC_083462.1:3635240-3935240 GCF_030014155.1 Tachysurus vachellii | reverse complement strand
AGCGGAATTAATTTTTTTTTTGATGACCTAGTTAAGGTGGTAGGGTTTCCCAGCTTGGGCGGGCCGCCCGAACTACAAAGTGCTGCGGGAATGTAATGGGACAGAGAGCGACTGTGGAGGTCCCAGGCCAAAGGGGAGCTAACATCACTATGTGTGCAGCAATGTCCAATGAGGGTTTGCTGTTACACAAGCCACTCATTGGCCCCTACAATAGAGAAAGGCTCATTTCATTTCAAAATGACCTACATATTCGACTTTTGCCAGCAGAGGAGAGAAGCCAAAGGGCATCAAACTCCCCTTCCTTCATTGTTGTGTGGGATAATGTGGCATTCCACCACTCTGCTGCAGTCACAGAGTGGTTTGCGGCACATTCCAGTATGTCAGTATTATACCTTTATACCTACCTCCCCATACCCCATAAAGGAGTTTTTATCTGTGTGGAGGTGGAAGATGATGTTGATGAGAACTTGTGGCCAAATGCAAGAGAGAGAGCAGACTAGAACTGTAATTTACTATAATGAAAAACTACACGTTACAGAAATGTGTAGAATGTATTTTATTTATTATTTTTTTATTATCATTGTAGCCCTGGAGTTTTTCCCTCTTTTTTCACCTTTTGGTTATAATTTTCAAGTACTATATTCATATAAAAAAAATTAATTTTGATTAATTTCTGATTCATTCGTGTTACAAATGCTTTCAATAAAGTGAAATTATACAGTATTCTATATGGATAACTGATTTATGTGGAAAATCACTGAAACTTTAAAAAAGAAAAGTTCATCAATTACGTAATGCTTCCTGTTGTTAGTGTTTTTTAGGTCAGTGTGTTGTGAATGAAATGTGTGTTTTCCGAATGAAAAAGTGTTATGTTGGTCTGAGTGAGTTTTGTAGGTGAGATTAACTGTTTGGCACACATTCATGCTGGTAATGCTGACTGTGTGAAGAGTTTTGAAAATGTGGTTTCGGTATTGAACAATGCTTGTTAGCATCTGAAAAAAACTGTAATTAAAAAAAGATCTCTTTATTAACATTTAACTTTCTACACATCAACAGACAAAAAAGAGATTTCTGAGCTACAACTGCAGCTCTGTTACAAAGATTGTTAATGTTGTAACTGCAGCGTGTCCCAAACGGAGAAGAAGTGAACACAACTACCAACGCGCTTCTGCTCAAATGATGATTTTTGTTCATTAGTGTTGATATTAGTGTTCAATATTTCATATATATCATTTCAATTTAAATTGAGCTGAAATTGAATTTCATTTAAAAGAAAAAAACGTTTCTGGACATAATTAAATACACAACTCCATATTTATTAAAATGTTTTATTGATTGATTGTTTATTTTCAAAACAGTGAATCCATCTGCATTTCTAATGGTCTGCGTCCATTGTGGTGTGCGTCTCTGTGTGTGTGTGCGTCTGTGCCTGTGTGTGTGTCTGTGTGTGTGAGCATCTCTGTCTGTGTGCGCATCTCTGTGTTTGTGCGTGTCTGTGTGTGTGTGCGCATCTCTGTGTGTGTGCGTTTGTGTGTGTGTGTGCGCGTCTGTGTGTGTGTGCGCGTCTCTGTGCATGTGTGTGCGTGTGTGTGTCTCTGTGTGCGTGTACGTCTCTGTGTGCGTGCCCGTCTCCGTGTGCGTGCGCGTCTCTGTACGCCTGTCTGTGCGTCTGTGTCTGTGCGCGTCTGTGTGTGTGTCAAACAGTATCCCACTGGAGGAGGTTGAAGCAGGCAACCGTGAAATTCAACCACTGAATATTAAAAAGTAAGAGCTTCATCATCTCATCTTTATTGAATTTAAAACCTCAGACAAGAGCAGATTCGCTCTCAACCTCTGTATTTCATTTGGGCATTTCTTTTTTTTTAACATGCAAATCCATAATTTCAGTAAATTGGTTGGTCAGAATTCACACTGTTTACTTTTAACTGATTAAGTCACTAAACATTCCTACTTGTGTGTTTGTTTGTTAGCCCAAACCATGACCATGCTGTGAGTGCTGATCAGAATGGTGATCCTGGGAGGATGTTGATACAAGATCAGACATCAGAGAGTGATAAAGGACCTCAATTACCAAGCAACCAAAACAAGTAAGTGCTAAAGCTAAATTACTGCATCCAGTCGTTCTGATCCAACCTTCATGGTGATGGATTAATGACCCAAACCCAAGGATCCAAGGATGGAATATGTCAAGAAAGAATTTCACTGTGCAGTAATGTTTATGTGACAAATCAAGACTACTTAACTTAGTAATCTAATGAAAGTGTGTGTGTGTGTGTGTGTGTGTGTTAGCGGGGATTGTGCTACGTTGAACATGAACGGCTATGGAAATGACGGGATGAAGAAATGTAGAAGCTCAAACTGCTGAAAACGAACGACGTTGTTTCAGTGTAAGAGTTTTACTGGTGTTTATATAAATACCTTTAACCTGTATGTATGGGGAAGTCGTGGCCTAATGGTTAGAGAGTTTGACTCCTAACCCTAAGGTTGTGGGTTCGAGTCTTGGGCCGGCAATACCATGACTGAGGTGCAAACCCCCCCAACTGCTCTCCGGGCACCGCAGCATAAATGGCTGCCCACTGCTCTGGTTGTGTGTTCACGGTGTGTGTGTGTGTGTTCACTGCTGTGTGTGTGCACTTTGGATGGGTTAAATGCAGAGAACGAATTCTGAGTATGGGTCACCGTGTGTGGGTGTGTAGAGTTTAGATGTTTTATCTTTATTTATTGAGGATTACAGTTCAGCTTCAGTGCCTCTGTCCTTCCTGCACTTCAGTCACTGTATTTTTCTGCACTTTTCCATTAACTTTTTTTAAATTTTGATCTTTTCTCAGATATCAAATAGGTAAATCAATAGATTTCAATCCAATGTGCAATGTTTTTATGCAAATGTGTTAATACTCTTACAATGCACAACTTTTCAGACTTTGTAGTAATTTTGTGAAGCTCATAATTCTGTTAGAAAACATCACTGATATTAAAAAAGGGTGAAAACTGCATTTTATACAAATGTTGGTCAAGTAACTACAGTATTTTTAAACTGTCCCTTAATCTTGTACTGTTAATTAAAATTTACAGAACCAAATATCTGTATTCTGTAACTTAAATTATAATTCCTGTTAATAAGAGATTATTATAGAGATTATATTGATATTTCAAGAATATTTATTTATTTTGTTAATATTCCTTCACAATATTTTATGCTGGCATTAAGAAATATGTGGAATTTATTTATTTATTCATTTACAAATGAAGGAGCATTTTAAATCTCTGAATGTATCATTAATGTGCTGCTGATGTTTTAATCAAACCCAGTAAATAAAATAGAATTTATAATCTGGAAATCTGAATTTCTTTTTAGATTTAATTTCACTGAGTAGTGGTGATGTTTTTAGCACAATTATGATCAGTCATTTTAAGCTTTCATCAAACAGCAAGTGAACATCTTTTGCTTCTTCTGACCAAACTTTAATCTGTAACTTTACTCTTGAATTTTTATCATCTTTTTAAATAAAAAAACAAACCCATCCTGCTTGATTGTCTTTCTTTTATAGATGTAAGCTGATACTGTGAATGTTTATGAAACGTTTCATGTCCTGGATGAAAGTGCAGTGTTCATCTTCCATAGTGATTGGATTCTGATTGGTCAGGAGGTGTTGATTAATTTTCTGTAACAGCAGCTCTGACAGCAGTGCAGCTACAAAACCCCAATCACTTTTCTTTTCCCTTTCTGCTAGAACGTTTGAGAGATGATGGAATCTGCTAGAACGTTTGTATTTCTGGATAAATATGATCTGATCTTCATCAAACGCTTCATCTGAAACTCAATACAGAGAACGCAGTTAAACACAAGACACAGAAGAATTACAGTTTTTACATTTGTTTACTGAGCAAAATGATCCAATGTTCAGTATCCTTGTGAACCTCTAGGAGTACAAGTACATTTAAAGCTGATGGTGGTCATACGTGACTTTTAGAGGCTGTCCCATGTTTCAAGAACAGAAATGTGGGTCCTTGTTATCAATCATTCATTACACAGGTTTAAGAAAGTGCGCTATGATCAAAGGAGACTGATGAAGAGCATTTCTGAAGAGACGCTTTGGCCTCTTGTGCACTGTGAGACAGGGACAGGGGTAGCCTAGTGGTTAAGGTGTTAATCTACTGATTGGAAAGTTGCAAGTGAAAAATCTTCCAATGCTGGGTCCCTGAGCAAGGCCACAAATTTGTATAAAATGAGATCAAATTTTAAGTCGCTCTGGATAAACGCACCTGCCTAATGCTGTAAAGGTAAATTCAGCACCAGAGTTAATCTCCTAAGGAGCGGTCTTCCAGAAAAAATCACTCCAGTGAATTACATTATGCGTTACATACTGTACCTTGTAGGAACCCCAGGAACAACATTTCAGTATTATTTTTATATAAGAAGAACATGTACAATATTATATTAGAACATTCAGATAATAAAACCAATATATCATTAAAGGTAAAATAGTTTTATTTTAATACTTTGTATAAAATTAATTTACTATATTTATTTTAATACTTTATATTTTAATATTAAATGCTTTAAACAACCTGCATGATATTAATTTACTGTTTTTGGAATATATTACACATCTTACTTTGACCATTTTATTCAGGAAATAAAGTCAAAACAAATGTAGGTTTTAAATGACATTTCCATAAATATCTTTGGGAATAGTGTGCTGATTTTTTTTCACAAGATCAGTTCACCTAGTTACATCTCACCCATATGTATGTTAGTGGTTGATGAAAACCTACAACTCCCAGAATATGGATTATAAAATCAGATTAGATAAATCATGACTAGATAAAGAGACTTAAGCTCATCTTTGTGTTCTGTACAGTGTGTCTTTTATGCCTAATGTTTCATCAGGGACTTTCTGAACGCTGTAAAATCAGTGCTATGCAATAAATGTGTTTTATCTGGTGTTTTGTTTTTTTTTTTAAATAACAATTTACCCTCAAAATGAGAGCTTTATATCGAAGGACCTGTGTATGTGGTTCTTTGTGTATTCAATGGTTTTGGAAATGTTCTCCATTTTATTTATTCCACCTGTTTAAATATATATAACAAAATGTATATAGCCTAATAAACATTATTACTAAAGTATAAATACTAGACTCCATATAGACAAAAATATTTTAAGTAGAATTTACTTTGATTAAAATTTGTATACTTTGAGACTTATAGTATTATTTTATTTTAATACAAGTCAAGAGTCAAGAAGCTTTTATTGTCATTTTAACCATATATAGCTGTTACAGTACACAGTGAAATGAGACAACGTTTGTCCAGGATCAGGGTGCTACATAGAACAATGACAGAGCTATAAGGACTTAGTAAGTTAGTCCGAGATACATAAAGTGCAACTGTGTAACCTGGTGCAAACAGTGCAGGACAAGACAAACAAGACAGAAAAGACAGTGCAGGACAAAAGACAGTGCAGACAAACATTTACAAGACAATACACAAAAGACAGTAAACAGAAACAGCACCGACCGACCAGTGTAAATACTGTATGTAAATACTGCTTCAGACAATAAGTTCAGACAATATTGCGTGCAGTAATACTAGAATGAACACAGTTTCTTAGCAGCAGGTCCCTGAAATAGTGTATAGGATTGTCCAAAAACAGCAACAACCGAAATATTGTACAGTATGAGCAAAATGTGACTGAAATGTTAGTGTGCAAAGAGCAAGAAAGTAAAAAAGTGTGCAAAACAGCATGTAAACAGTCCGATGGATGTAAGCAGCATGTAAACAAGTTGATGGATGTATATTAGAAGTGTGTGTATTTGGTGTAGGTCTGTGCAGTCCATACAGATGATGTGTGTGTATGTTGTGCTCAGTACAGTTCAGTTCCAGTTATTAAGCAGTCTGATGGCTTGTGGGAAGAAACTGTTACACAGTCTGGTCATGAGGGCCCAAATGCTTCGGTACCTTTTTCCAGACGGCAGGAGGGTGAATAGTGTGTGTGAGGGGTGTGTGGGGTCATCCACAATGCTGTTGGCTTTGCTGATACAGCGTGTGGTGTAAGTGTCCATGATAGAGGGAAAGGAGACTCCAATGATCTTCTCAGCTGTCCTCACTATCCGCTGCAGGGTCTTGCGATCCGAGATGGTGCAGTTCCCAAACCAGACAGTGATGCAGCTGCTCAGGATGATCTCAATGGTCCCTCTGTAGAACATGGTCAGGATGGAGGGAGGGAGATGTGCCTTTCTCAGCCTTTGTAAGAAGTAGAGACGCTGCTGAGCTTTCTTGGTGATGGAGCTGGTGTTGAGTGACCAGGTGAGGTTCTCCTCTAGATGAACACCAATAAATTTTGTGCTCTTGACGATCTCTACGTATGATCCGTTGATGTTCAGTGGAGAGTGGTTGCTCTATGCTCTCCTGAAGTCAACAACCATCTCTTTAGTTTTATCAACATTCAGAGACAGGTTGTTGGCTCTACACCAGGTAGTTAGCTGTTGCACCTCCTCCCTGTATGCTGACTTGTCGTTCTTGCGGATGAGACCCACCACAGTCGTGTCATCGGCGAACTTGATGATATGATTCGATCATGAGTCATGATCATGATCGGTCATGAGTCAGCAGAGTGAACAGCAGTGGACTGAGCAAGCAGCCTTGAGGAGCTCCAGTGTTCAGTGTGGTGGTGCTGGAGATGCTGTTCCCAATCCGGACTGACTGAGGTCTCCCAGTCAGGAAGTCCAGGATCCAGTTGCAGAGGGAGGTGTTTAGTCCCAGCAGGTTCAGCTTCTCAGTCAGGTGCTGAGGGATGATTGTATTGAATGCTTAACTAAAGTCTATGAACAGCATTCGTACATAAGTGTCTTTATTGTCCAGGTGGGTGACGGCTAAATTTAGGGCCGTGGCAATGGCATCGTCTGTGGAGCGATTTGGACGATACGTGAACTGTAGGGGGTCCAGTGAGGGTGGTAACTGGGTCTTGATGTGCCTCATGACGAGCTTCTCGAAGCATTCATAACGATGGGTGTGAGTGCGACGGGACAATAGTCATTGAGGCAGGACACTGTAGACTTCTTTGGGACGGGGACATTTAATCATTTATTATTAATATAAATAAAGAAACAGCAGCATGAGATCTCTATCATTGTAGGAGGGACTTTAAACAGCTTCATGTAGAAAGTCAGAGTATCTGCGCATCAGCCTGATTTGATTCAGGAGGATGATCTGAAAAAATGTTCGGGTTACTTTTATCTGGATGTTTTAGTTCGCACTAGAAAGAGTAAATATTTGGCATTTTAAGCTCGTTTAGAAAGGTTGAACTCCAAATAAATAAATAAAAAGTTTGATTATATTGGTTATACAGACCAGGTTTAAGCCTGAATACTGATCCAAGGTCTCAGTTTAACATTTTAGTTCCTTCCTGATCTCTGGCTTGGGATAGTAGATTAGTATATTAGTAAAACAGTTCACTTACACAATCACAGGCACAAGAAGGTATCCAGTTTAAATCTTTAGATATCCTAAAAACCAGGGTTTTACATGGCCATTGGATTTCCTTTAGTGCGTGTGTTTTAAGATATTGTTTTAAATATGTTTGTTATCGCGACTTTTATTTTGAATTTTTTTTTATTGCTGCGTTATATCCGATTTCACATCCAGGGCACGCTTAAGGCACATGTCTGCCGGGTGAATATCTATAAGGTAAGCGATTTGTTTTTAATTAAAACGTGGAAGTTTATTGGTGTGCTGAGCTTTAAGTCTATCTCAACGGGCTGAAGAGGATCAAATTAGAGACTACGGGGCAAGGCAGGGGCGTAGATGACACGGGGGACACGGGGGACATGTCCCCCGCACTTTTTATAAAAAGTAAATTCGTCCCCCTCACTTTTTTAGTGGAGAGTTTTGTTCACCACATGTTGAGGTTTTAATGGAGCAATGTATATAAATGCAGAGTGATTTAAAATTCAAAGAGACAAGAAAGTTTAAGTTTAAGTCTATAAATGACGTTCACGGCAATCAGTCGCTCACTTGTCACGTGACCATCACGCGCCCCCAGTACTGTAGCTCGAGTCGCACCCGCGGTCCAGCGTTCGGTTACGATGAGCTCAAAGGGGCAAAAAATGCTTCACTCCTTTTTTTATAAAAATGTCAAGCGTGAGTTGGCACATGGTATCAGAATTGTGTTGCACAATGTTTAGTAACTCTGCCTGTTGCTCTTGTTGAATAATTAGCAAGTTTTAATTTAAAGGATTATAAGGAAAAATAGCTGCTTTGACAAACGTTATATAAACTCATTTATAACGTATTTTGTTTTAACAAGTGTGTTATCAAAACCCTTCAAATAAGAATAAAGATAATGTTGAACTGAGATTTTACAGCATGTTTAACTCCAATTCTACATAATATCAAGTATGTGTCACTGTATGTACACGACAGAGACGAGGACGACGAATAGTGACATTAAAGATGTCATTTTAATAATAAGGAGCAGGTAAATCACACATACATACAACGTAGTAAAGACGATAACCGACAATGAGTGAAGACAGCGGTGATGAGTATAAATAGAGTCCGGGTGAACAGACAGGTGAAGACGGGAAACAAACATGGTGGATGACGGGGTGCAAAGGATGATGGGTAATGTAGTCCGGTGAATGAGGGTAGATCACAGGGGAAACGTTACTGTATGCTGATAGGTACGATCTTTATTTAATGGGCTGCTCTTTCATTATTGCACTAATTTTACATTTTTATGTGTTGTCAAGAATGAGCAAGAAACAGACAGCATAGGTTTGTCAGGGCAGATTCAGGATGTCACACAAGAAGCTTTACAGGTGAGAACATGTGGCTTTTAATGGTACTGTCCCAGTGGCAAGCTGTTCTATTTCTTTCTTTCTGTTTTATAATCATATATAATCATAACGCATATAAAGCATGATTAAAAAAATCATGATTAAAATAAAACCTGTCATTTACACAAGGGTTAACTGAAAAAAAAAAAAAAAAAAACAGATAACACGACATTTCTTCCCCCCCACTTTTTAAATGATGGCTATGCCCCTGCTGGGATGTTTAGTTGTTTCGGAGATACAACTAAACAGTTTTAGTCTTAAATCATTCTCTATGCAGAGTCTGTGTTTTTTATGCTGGTAAGGGCTGAAAACCCACTTTCACACAGGTATGTTGTCGAGAAGGGCAGTAATGTTTTCAAAGCGCGATCTGCTAAGTAGGGCTGGGCAATTAATCGAAAAGTAATCGAAATCGACATTCAGAACCTATAATCGATCAAATTTTTCCAGGTCGATTATTTCGATTACTTTCCCATTAAAAACACTACCGCGTGTGGATTCACGTGACCCCGCTCCGTTACGTTACGTTATTCCACCGACATGTCGAGCATGGAGAGCTTAAACACTCAGACAACTGAGCAACAAGAGCAGCTTGTAACAAAGAAAAACGCAGTGTCTGTCGTTTGGACACATTTTGGCTTCAGTAAGGATGACATCGAACAAAATGAAGTCAGATGTAGACACTGTAGAAAAACAGTTTGGACGCCCAAAGGTAACACCACCAATTTTTGTTTCAACACTTGGAGCGCAATCACGTTACTGAATATGAACAGTGCATGGCTCAAAAAAACAAAGAGACTGACAAGTGCCCAGTAACAAGTGCCTCCGCAAAGCAGATGTCGATAACAAATGCATTCACAAATGCCACACAGTATGAGAAGAGTTCAAGAAGATGGAAAGAAATAACACGCTATTTGTTATTACATCGCAAAGGATATGACTCCCTTGGCTACAGTGGAGCGAAGCTGTACAAGAGTTATTTTATTTATTCTTTTATTATGAAAAACATTGAAAATAATTTTTGTTTCCAAAAGTGCAAGTTATTTATTTTATAAGAACAAAGTGACTGTTTGTTTTAGGCAATGTGTGCTTTCCTTCAATTATTTTAAAATCAAGAAATGCACCCTTCATTCAAAAATCTCTCACTTGTAATATGTGAGCATATTTACTAAACAAAATTTGTCAGTGAACTATGAGGGCAAAAAAAATAAAATAAAATAATCGTTCATTAATCGTAATCGAGTTAAAATGTTCAATTAATCGAGATTTTGATTTTAGGCCAAATCGCCCAGCCCTACTGCTAAGGCAGGATAATCTGCACGCAAAGCTATCCAGAAATCTGCTAGTGATTTTTGTGTAAACTCACTTTTCAAAGCGCCACTCGTAGAGATTTCAATGAGACTCTCTTGCTCAGAAATGGGCAGGTGTGCTGTGGGGTGGCAGAGAATTTGATGGTGAATCCAGTTGTTTGCATTGTCCGTCTCTGGAAAATACCTGCGCAATTGTGCGGACAGCTCAGATAGATGTTTCATTATGTCGCGTTTAACGCTGTTAAGGTTGAGTTAATTTGTTAGCAACATATCATGCAATGATGAGAAGGCTTCGGTGTTGTTCTCGTTAATGCAATTAGACCAGAGAACAAACTTTCTGATCATGTCCTCAATTTTGTCCTGCACATTAAATATGGTCATGGAAATTCCCTGCAATCCGAGGTTAAGCTCATTTTGACGAGAAAAAACCACACAGATAGGTCAGTATTGTGAGACACTTTTCGTCGTGTAAGCAGTTACACAATTCAAATGGATAGTCGATAAAAAAGCTTTAAGTTCCTCTTTCTATTCAAACAGTCGTGTCAGTACCTTTCTCCTGGACAGCCATACCACAACCAGTGTTGAGTAGAAGTGTGACATGGTCACTGCCCATTTCATTGCACAATGCAGAAAACAAATGAGAATTCAAAGGCCTTGCTTTAACAAAGTTTACAATTCTCACAGCATCTTGCAAAACGTCCTTAAGACCGTCAGGCAGTGCTCATCGGTCATCCAAACTTCTCTGTGGATGCTGCAATGTACCCAAGCTGCGCAGGGCGCAACTGCTTGCACGCGTGTTACCAGTCCACTATGGCTCCCTGTCATGGCTATATAGAAAGAAATTGTGTATATAATTTGGATTGTAATACATGGCCCCTTATGTAAATATGTTAATTTAATTGTTTCCTAACCCCAGTCATAAACAATTAGGGGCCGGTGTGTAGGAGCTATTTGATTATGTCGGTTGTGTAGTTTTCTTTCACGCTTAATGTATTTATGGTGACGAATTACCACGGCAAGTGTGCGTGAAGGAGCAGGTCAAACAAACCTTTTGACCATCACCTTCGTCACCATATCTGTACTCGAATAGATAGATGTTTCTTTTATTTTTCTTTATTGTTTATTGCTGTTTAAATTTGGAATCAAAAAAGGGACCGAAAAAATGGATTGGAATATACAACTATATTCTTTAAGTTATGGACATTTGTTTTATTTTATCTATATTCAAGTACAAATGACGCGTCAGAACAAAGACCTTAAAATGGACAACCATGCACCAACAACTATAATTAAAATAGACCACGTTCAATATTTAAACAAAATGCCAAAACACAAGACAATCATTTTCTATTCAATGATTTAAATCCTTTTCCATATGAACAACTTCTGTTTATTTTCTCTTAACATTTGCATTGCTATATTGTTTATAACTCATTGCATAATATTCATCATATAACAGTGAACACAGTGCCATCTAGTGGCTTACTTGAGTACTAGTATATCAATAATATATAAGGCACAAAAGCTCCTCCACACTTCTTGTTGTTGGTCTTTGACAATGATGGATCCTTAAACCACTTTGTTATATTCATGGCTTTGCTGTATGAAACCGACAATACTGTACAGTACCTGACAAAAGTCTTGTTGCTTATCTATTTTGTAGAAACACCTGCTATTAACCTGACTTTTAATTAATCAATTGGTGTTAGAAATAGCTCATATGAAAAGCTAAAACCCTCCCAAATGATGTTTAATACACTGAAATAAATTAGTTTCACTGAAAAAAGATTTATCATTTTAATTAATGATTAATCAAGACAGAAAGGTCAAATTTTGGCAAGACAAAAATGTTGTCGCCTATACAGAAATTGAACAAATTTACTGCAAATACAAAAATATGTAAGCTACTTAAGTAGTGATGCTGTGAGATCCAAATTTAATATCTTATATGACTTCCATGAGCTTGAAGGACTGCATCCATGCGGTTTGGCAAGGATTCATACAATTTATTGATGAAGTCATCAGGAATTGCAAAGAAAGCAGTCTTGCATGCCTCCCAGAGTTCATCAATATTCTTTGGTTTCGTCTTCCATGCTTCCTCTTCCATCCTACCCCACATATGCTCAATGATGTTCATGTCTGGTGACTGGGCTGGCCAATCCTGGAGCATCTTGATCTTCTTCGCCTTGAGGAATTTTAATGTGGAGATGGAAGTATGTGATGAAGCACCATCCTGCTGCAGAATATGGCCTCTTTTATGGTTGGGAATATAAGAGGTAGCTAAGATTTCTTGGTATTTTAGACTATTGATGTTGCCCTCCACCTTGCAGATCTCTCGCACACCCCCATACTGGATGTAACACCAGACCATGATTTTTCCGCCACCAAACTTCATTGTTTTCTGGGTGAATCTCGGATCCATGCGGGCTCCAGTAGGTCTCCTGCAATATTTGCGGGGACTGTGGTGTAATTCAACAGAAGATTCATCTGAAAAATCCACCTTCTGCCACTTCTCCAGCGTCCATCCTTTTAGCAGGCTGTTGGCCTTGGCAAATGCCACACGGTTTTTCAATTGTCTCTTGTTTAGTGCTGGCTTCTGGGCACTGATTCGACCATGGAGGCCATTTCGAGACAGAATCCGACAAACTGTTCTGGTTGACTGAGCTTTCTCAGTAATTGGGCGACAGCTTTGGAATGATTTGCCAATAGAATTAAGATTATCACCCTCTCTGTCCATCTTTAAGTCCCTTTTAAAAACGTATCTCTTTTCTTCGGCATTTCTATAGTTTTCCTTTTCATTTTCTTCTTACTTTTTCTGATTGTTCTATTATTGCTTGTTTTAGTGTGTATTATTGTATTGTTTCATTCTATTTGGCTTTTTATTATCTCCTGTCTTAATATCATTTTTTTAATATTTTTTCTGTGTATTTTTTACTAACACTTTTTTATTGTACAGCACTTTGGTCAGTCCTGTGGCTGTTTTAAATGTGCTTTATAAATAAAGTGATGATGAAAGTGATGATGATGACACAGGGACTTCAGGTGACCAGGTCTCATGGAGCTCTGCTGCAGTGGAAAATGGGCTGGCCTTGGATTTTTGAGCTAACAAACGGTCCTCTCGAGCAGTTGTCTTGTGGGGTCTGTCTGACCTGGGCTTGTCCAAAACGTCTCCAGTCTCTTCAAATCTTTTTTATCCTCTGTACTTGACGTTGAGACACGTTGAATGTGATGCCACATCAGCAGTAGATCTGGTCTTCAGCCTCTTGATAATCAAAACTTAACTTATCTTGTCTCAGGGTGAATCTTAGGCATGTTTGCAGAGGTCTAGTTGCAGTAGATGTGAAGGTCAAGTTTACTGGGGTTCTTTTTATACACACCTGAGACCTAATTGATCCATTATTAGTCACAGGTGAAGCTCATATGACAAGGCAACAACACTTGTTGTCTTTGCAAAAATTGACTCAATGGGATTTACCAAGCTGTGAATATTAGAACACTTTTTGACAGTTTCGTTTTGCACTGATACATTATCACAAAAGCTGTTGGGATTAAAATGAGCCATTTCTTGGAAAAAAAAAAAAAAATTTGATTAGAAATATATTTCAGCGGCACTTCAGGTCATTTTGTACACAAGCGACAAGACTTTTGTCAGGGACTGTATACGTAACTATATTATTTATATCTATACATTATGCTACACACAAACTGCATATTGTAATTTTAATAAATAGAACTACCGGTGCTTCTAACACTAAAAGTTAAATATTGAAAGATCTGCTAGACAGGAGACTTGAAATTGGCGGTTGTATTTGAATAATTAATGGCGTAGGTCTACACAAGGTTTGCATTCAGTTTTGGATGTTTTTTCAGTTTTAGATAGTGTTTCTGGATAAGTGTTACCATTGTAAAGATACCTGTTCCTGTGATCTAACTACGGAGTTATATTCAGTCTCTCAGAATAGTAGTTAAAAGAGCATCTACCATATGGTTATGTGAAATGTGTTCAGGGGCGAATGATGATTTGGGGCAGTCAATAACCAATATATAACCAATCTGGATTCAGCAGCGTCTCACTTAGAGGCCGTCTGTAAATAACCAGTTGATTGACACACATCCGATATATAGTTTTGCTTCATACTGACGTGCATTTATGAGTACAAATTATGACAAATTATCATTATCAAGATGATGACTGCATTTCTTCAACAGATTTAAGAAATGATGTATCTATTTTTATAGAATTTGAGGGCTGTTTCTATTTTATATTAATATCGTTTATGAAAAAAAAAATAAAATTTTCAATCGCTTCCATACCACGTGACCCAGTGACTCCCTTTTACGTACTTTTTTAAATCAATGTAAACTTTACTTCCTCCATAACCATAACAGCGTTGTACTCTAGTTAATGTGAACGACTTTTATGTATTTACTTGCAACCTTGTGGTGGTGTCTTTAGTTGGAGACTGAGTTAAAGATGATCGATTGTAATTTAAGTGTTCTAGTGAGGCACATCCTCTTAAATGACGGGTCGTGATCTTGTTTTTTCAGATGGTTGCGACGGGGATCAACACTACTTGCGATGAGATTTCCTCATTTGGTCTATACAACTACACCAAACCTCATGCTCTACAGACGAAGGACTGTGAACTTAGCTGGCACGCACCGGTGAGACTTCTGAAAGTTTTTCCAGCCCAGGGGCGTTTCTAGGGTAGGAGGAGATGAGGAGCTTATCACCTGAGACTATGATTTTCAAAACATCAAAAACATTTAATAAGTAATTACTGATACTAATCAACCCTGGTTAACAGTTATTAGCCAGTTGCCTGGCCAGCTACCAATTCGGTACTGGTTTGCATGTAAAAATGACAATATAACTACATAACAAGTGTATTAATATAATTACGACGTAAATCTACGTCTTCTTGATTAAAATGATTTAATTTCATCAGATTTACAAACTGACATTCAAACTTAAATTTGTCGGAACAGTTGCATTATTATTATTATTATTATTATTATTATTAGCTCACCAACTCATAATAAATGAATAACTACTGTCCAATGGCCGTATACTAACAACAGTGCCACCTGCTGCCCGGAATAGGTACTGTGCTGTTTAACATCACACGTTTGTGTCTAATCAGATAGAACTTTTTTGTGTGTGTTGTCCTTCTCCACATTGTCCTAGGATGGTACTGTGCTGGGACATGGAGACTTTCTGATTCGTCAGGTCTGTGACACTGGCATTCGCCTCATTGCACGCTGTTTTAACACACATGCAAGTGGACTGAAGGAGTTCGTGTATAATGGTACACCTTTCAGCTTTGTGTGTTTTCACCTCTCAACACTCATATATTTGTCATGTAGGGAAAAAAACGCTTTATATGTTTTTTTATTTTTTTGTATTCACTTTCATCACAAGATCTACTAGCAATTTCTTAAAAAAAAAAAAAATTAAATGATTTCTTTCTCACAGTGTATTCAGATGTATCCTCTTATTGAGCTGTAGTGATTGATGGTGTGGTATTATTTTGTAAATAAAAAGCACTCTGTATTTTCTGTGCATTAACAGATGGTTACAGTTAAAAAAGAGAAAACGTCAGTCACTCTGGAAACAGGTGTCTGTTAAATCCCGTAAATGTAGAGGGTCATGCAGATATTGCAGTTTTTATGTTCAGCATATTATAGTAACCCAAATGTTTCTAATAATAATAAACAAAATTAACAATCCAGGAATTAACTACGGGGCGGTTTATTCTCTTGTTTGGGGTATTTTGGTCATTTTTTGGTGTCAGGATTTTCCCTTGAGCCTCTGTTAATATCTGATCATGGTCATGTGTGAAATCAGTGCAGTTCAGGACAAAAACTTATTACAGTAGTGAGAAAGAACACGATCGGATCAATGAACTGTAGCTGATTGTGTGTGTGTGTGTGTGTGTGTGTGTGTGTTAGTTGTCAACAGCACCATATCACCCCCTGATGCTTCTGAAACTGCTGAGGAACAAGCAGGTAAGCAAGATATTTCTTTATAGATTAAATATCCTCGATTAATTGAAGTTGTGTGGCATTGATTTATTTTTCTGCTTATGATTTATTTTTTTTTCATTTTTGAATAGAACTACAGAATGACTTTGATTTACGGTGGACATTATTTCAAAGCAGCTTTTCAGAATATAATATAGATCAGAAATTTCAAGTTTTAATATTAGACTTTATTTAAATTTAGTTGTATTTGTCCCTTCTGAGCAAGTCTGAGGTGACTGTACTAATTTAATGTTTAAAAAACGCCCATCATGTTAGATGTAATGATTTTATTATTATTATTTATTGAGTTGGTGTTAGAAATGAAATGAAATATAGGAACTTGTATTAACTGGAAATTATATTTCATTTTTTTCTTTTTTTCCCTCGATAGGTTTTGGTGGCAGCAGTACCAGCATCAGCACCATCTCTGTGACTGTGTCCTTGGTTGTGTTTGTTGGAGTCCTGTGTGCATTTGTGTGCTACAGAAGAAGGTAATGATGCATCATCCTCACAGCTAACAGAGCAACGATGAAATGCTTTAATCTGCTGTTTTCATTAGACTGATGAATATGTTTGGTGATTAACAAATGATTCTGTTCTTTATTGTGGTTGCTGATGACAGGAAGAAGGTTAAAGGCTGGTGGACAAAGATGTACAATGGTGTATTTGGAAGAGCGAGTGAAAAGTGAGTGAATCTCAAACTGCTGGATATTTACGCAGTAAAGCAGCTTTTACACATGTGCTTTATTTCGTTGTTTAAAAATAAGAAGGAAGAAAATCAGAACCGATGACAGTTTTTTCTGCCTCACTATTTTATATCTTTGATCACTTTATCATTTTCATTTGTTCTCCTGTTTTATTTTATTTGTCAGTTGAAGTGGCCTACAGCTGCTTCCCCATAGGATATAAATATGTACGTATAAAATGTGCTGACTGTTGAGGGAGGAAAAAACTTACAAATCTTTATCTAAGTGAATAAATTCCTTGCACACAATTTCCAGCACAGAATAAATAAAGGATGTTATGATATGAAATGACTTTCTTATTTACTACAAAAAGAAAAATTAAAATAAATCTGTACATCAACAGCCCTGTGATGGGTTGGCACTCCGTCCAGGGTGTATCCTGCCTTGATGCCCGATGACGCCTGAGATAGGCACAGGCTCCCCGTGACCCGAGGTAGTTCGGATCAGCGGTAGAAAATGAATGAATGAATGAATGAAAGAATGTACATCAACATTTAATCTTCTACACCTCAAACAAGACTAAAAATGATTTTGTAACAACTGGAGTTTCTGTCTGTGAGCTACATCTGCAGCTCTTTCACAAAATTCACTAATATAGTAACTACAGTGTGTTCCAAACATAGAGGAAGTGACTTAGCAAAATGTAACTTGATTCACTTCAACAGTGTTGTTTCTCTCACTTGTGATGGTTAATTGCACCACCTTGTTTCCTGTTACACCGACATGTTCTTCATTTGTAATTTCCCCTGACGTTTGGGACACACTGTATAAGAATAATGTATTAATATGTATTCATTAATATACACTGCCTGTAATTCTTTCCTGAATGTTATAATGAACCATAATTGCAGATTTAATGGTTAATAATGATGAATTTCACTTTATAAAACTTGCATCATGTTTATTATGTTAAATCGATGGAATGAACTGATTGAAATGAATCATGCTCGCTGGACAGGGTGGTGTTGTGATGAATAAATACATAATTATATATTTATATTTCATTTCTTCACTTTTTTTTTCTCTTTGTCAGCACTGTCCTGTGAAGATTCCAGTTTGACCTCAGCGCCTCCATCCAGCCTGCTGTCTTCCTGTCATCGCACTTTTCTTTCTGTTCCTGCACTTTAATATTTAGAACACTTTTTATTCCCAGAAGAAATTATTGATTGCATCAACTGAGGCCTTTTTTTTTTAAAAAAAAGTTTTTTAAATTTTTAATCTGATCAATGCAATTTTATATTTCACCTTTTTTAACCTTTTCTTAGCAGCATTTTGGCATAAAACACTTTTATATGCATTACTTCACTCATTATAATGTTTTTTGCTGCAATGATGAAAATCAACATGTCAAAAGCCAAAGTACATCAAAACAATGTCCTTTTACTAGTAATTAGTTTAAATCACACTTTATTCTGTGTGTGTGTGTGTGTGTGTGTGTGTGTGTGTGTGTGTGTGTGTGTGTGTGTGTGTGGTGCAAATGCAAGCCATTTGTTGTTTTATCCTTTTCCCATTCCATTTTTAAGATAACTCCTGGTTCTCATTCCACTTCTTTATTTGCACTGTATTAAATAGAACCTTGGTTATGACAATTACAAACTATAATACTGTCTATTGTTTACTCAGTGACTTCTATGTGTATGTACATCTATTAACATAGGAGTCTTAATTATGCCCAAAAATGAATTATACTTTGGAACAGAATAAATGGAAAATAAAGTGCATGTGTTTTAATCTTTACACTCGGCTAACTACTACTTAAGTGCTCGTTAATATGTTTGTGTGTATGTGTAAACTACACAACATCTTGTGCTGTCACATTCACCAAAGGCATTTTTACTATAAAAACATTCCTTCGAGCCGGATTCGAACCAGCGACCTAAGGATGACTATGTCATGACACCACTACAGTCCTCCGCTCTACCAACTGAGCTATCGAAGGAGACGGGCGCTCCCTCGTGGTAGGAATCTATAGACATGAGATTTTACGGTAACCATTAACTTAACTATGCACTTAATAACTAATAATTACAATAACTAGGTTATATAGACTAAGCGTTCATATCTAATCTATTGTATATAAACGTTAATTAAGTAATTATTTAGATTAATTTTTGGCTCATTATTTTATACAAGCAACATAATTAGATGTTGAAATTGAACAAAATTATGCCAAAAGAATAAAATGCGTTAAGTACAGCAAATAATGGTCAAGTTAATTCTATAGAATTAGTCTAAAATGTTATGTCTAAAATGTCTAAAACTCGTTATGGTGCCATCTTGGGGTTTAATTGTGTAACTACTAAAAGTGCACATTTTAATAAATTATGATTACAAACTGTATTATTATTATTATTATTATTATTATTATTATTATTATTATTATTATTATTATTTTACAACAATTATTCCCAGTAATTACAGAATTATTGACATCCTTTATAAAGATGGCTTGGATTCAGATTCAAAAAGGATGTGAAAATAAACATTGACAACAAACCATTTAATCACACCAAAAATACAAAATAAATCGAAACTTGATTTATTTATTTATTTATTTATTTATTCATTGCAACAATTCCTGGCACCCCTATAAAATCTTATTGTTACGGAAACATATTCCTATTTATATTTTTTAATATAATAACTATCCTAGTAATAATTAAAGACTAATAAATAGATTCTTAATTAGAGTTTATGCAAAACATAACCTTTTACATTTACACAGCACAACAATATATATATATATATATATATATATATATATATATATATATATATATATATATATATATATATATATATATATATATGATGTTCACTAACATATGAACAGTGACATGAAATAAAGGATGTGGTTTTCAGTAAGAAAACCACATCCTTCAATCTCTGTAATATGTTTGGTAATGTTCAGCCCCACCTACCACAACAGAACTGATGTAACCCAGAGTTTTCATTCATGTCCTGTGTGAACGTGAGTTTTATTATCTCCTTCTCACATTGGAGCTACAACAACAAAAGTGAGTATACATGTTTATTATACACATTTTTATTATACACAAGTTTATTATACACATGTTTATTATACACAAGTTTATTATACACATTTTTATTATGCACATGTTTATTATGCACATGTTTATTATGCACATGTTTATTATACACATGTTTATTATGCACATGTTTATTATACACATGTTTATTATACACATTTTAATGTAATTGTAACTGTAATATTTTAAAAGTAGTAAAATATGATCAGATACAGAGATATAAAATGTTTTATATAATGCATTAAAATGTAAAATAAGTTACTAATAGTTTAATGTGATGAGGTGATGAAATACAGCTGCAGATTACACGTTTATCCACACCTCATCCACATACAGTGCACCTTCTTCCCTATTGGTCAATCGGGATCATCCGTTAGTCACGTGATGCAACACACAGCGCCACCATATTTGGTAGAAGCGTCTTTTTGTCGTCGTTAAAAACAGACAAAATCAGTAAAATGCGGTTAACGGGACGGTTCTGTAGGTTGTGGATTATAAAGAGGACACGGAAACCTTTAGGGGATGAAAGTGTAATAAAGAAGAAGAAAAATAAACTGTGCGGTTTGATTCAGGAAGACACTGGAGGATAATCTGTCTTCGAGGTAATTACATTTCTGTTAATGTAATTAATGTTAATGTATATGCGAATTCGTGTTGAACACCAACAGATAGATAGAAAGTCATCCAGATTAGACCGTGTTTTTATTTGGAATATCTAAAAGTGAATCATTGAGTGTTTGAATCTTTAAGGGTGAATCATCGAGTCATTGAATCTTTAAGGGTGAATCATTGAGTCATTGAATCTTTAAGGGTGAATCATTGAGTCATTGAATCTTTAAGGGTGAATCATTGAGTCATTGAATCTTTAAGGGTGAATCATCGAGTCATTGAATCTTTAAGGGTGAATCATCGAGTCATTGAATCTTTAAGGGTGAATCATTGAGTCATTGAATCTTTAAGGGTGAATCATCGAGTCATTGAATCTTTAAGGGTGAATCATTGAGTCATTGTTTACGATCATCCCTTTCTTTGCTCAGTGTTTTCACACTTATTCTTCAGTCCTTATCTCTGTGATGTTTTATTTCACTATACACTGCGTCATTTATATAAGTATACAGTAAAAGCTTGTTGACTTGACTAAACGATTCGTTTAGTGATGTGCTACTAATGCATACAGCTAGACTTAAGCTTTTAATATTTATACTAGCTTATTTTGTATTAAATCTGTGCGTTAACTCATTCGTTCCGTGTGATAAATACAGAGAAACAGAGACTTCAGAAAGCTTCAACAGGAAGTTCACTAGGTGGAGTATTGAGTCGTTGGACAGGAGCTCTGAGGTCGGCTTTGGGAAACTCTTCATTGTGTGCTGGAGTTTTGTATCGGACCGAGTGGCGGGTTAGTAACAGCTGTACTGTGGAGGCAACTATCATGTGTGAAAGTACTGATGGTGATAGTGAAGATATGCACTGGCAGGAGGTATCACGGAAGAGGAAAGATAGGACAAGTAGTTCTGGAAGCTCTACATTAGGCTTGGAGTCTAGTAAAACAAACCAAAAAACTAAGACTGTAAAGACAACCGTGACAAAGGAAGATGAAGGAACGTGATGGTAACATTCAAAAGAGAAGGAGTTCATTTTCACCCTTTAAAGCTGACAAAAGCTATTGAAAAAGAAATGGGGAAAAATTAAATATGCTAAGTATCTAAGCAACAGAAGGTTACTTGTATTTGCAAAAGAGATAAATTCCTACGTGCAGAAATGTTAAATGAGGAAAGAATCAGTGCTCATATCCCAGGAAATGCAGCAAAGTGTAGGGGTGTTATTTATGATGTACCTTTGTCAATGTCAATGGAAGAAATTATGCAAGAAGTTAAAGGAGGCAAAGTGATGAAAGCAACTAGACTACAAATAGTAAGGAAAGTGCTCCTTGAATTTGAAAAGCTTATGACCAAGAAAATCAAAATGGGGTATTTGAGCTATGATGTTAGGGAGTATATCCCAGCCACAATGCGATGCTTCAAATGCCAAAGATTGGGACACACTGCAGGGCAAAGCAAAGATAAAATGTGCTAGATGTGGAGGAGAACATGAATATGGAAAATGTGGCAAAGATGCAAAAATTAGATGTTGCAACTGTGGAGGTGAACATAGTGCTGCGTTTGGAGGATGATCTGTACAAAAACAAGCTTCAGAAGTAAGGTTCAGAAGTACAAAATAATAAATCAAGTGTCATATGCTGATGCAGTTAAAAAAGTCAAAGAAAATATGTTAGGCAGTTCCAATGATGCTCATGTTGCAAATCATATAAATCAGCCAGCAAGAGGACATCCAACAGAGAGTCCATCTTGTGTTGAAAATCAGAGACAAACAGAAATACACACATGCTGTAAAAAGAAGAATGAGGATGTATGGATTATGGATCAAATTAGCTTTGTAGTTTTAATATGCAAAATTGTGAATGAAGCAATGCAGCCAAAGAGGAAAAGTGATAGAATTAAGACAATTGTAGAGGCTGTATCACGATATCAGTGTTTCATATCGGTCGATATCGATAATTATTGATATTTTTTTATGACCCATTTAAAATTAGGACCAGGAGAAAAATATATTACATTTAAACATTTTTATTTTAAATTTAACCTTCCTCTGATCAGAATCCCCTCAGTTATTAAGACAGAAATGTCAACAAGCAGGAAAACTCAAATAATTATAATGTAAACATAAGTCTAAAGTCACAATGAACACTTAACTATTATTTCTTAACATTTAAGGTGCAAAATGAAAGAAAATGTAAGAAATGCTTAATAAAGTGTAATAAAATAGTGCAAAGTGTTAAATAAACACAAGTTAAGTCTTGGCTGGGACGACGGTCTTGCCAATAATCTGCAGATGACATTGGTCTGACTACGGTCAGACTTATAATATCCAAAAAAGTGCCATACTGGTGAGCTGAGAATAAAAAATATCGAACGTTTTATCGCATACGTTTTTTATTGATGTCGATCACGTGTCTATCGCGATACATATCGTTATCGTTTTATCACCAGCCCTAGTGTAGTTATAGAAATGCGCAGTCCAAGAGTTAATATTAAATTGGTAATTTTTATAATCCATTTAAGAACTTAACAACACAAATATTTTAAGATATTTTACCAAATGTTGATAGAAGAGAAATATAGTGCAGAGATTTTAATGCTCATAATAGACTTTGGGGAAGTGATCATACAGATAAGAATGGAGAAGTAGTTGAAGAATTAATGGACGAGAGATCACTTGTGTGTGTTAATGATGGAAGTGGTACTAGAGTAGATGTTAGAAAGAAGTCAGTATCATATCTAGACCTTACTTTTGGTACTGGAAATATGACTGAAAAGTATTGAACTACATCAATACATGGAGTGACCATTACATGATATTAAGTACATTTAACTTTGAGCTACATATGCAGGAAGGGTGCAGAATAGAGAGGTGGTGCTTTCATAAAGCAGATTGGGTAAAGTTCAGAGAATGCTGTATGGAATCCATTGAAACCATAACGATGGAGGGAGATGTTGATAGATGTACAGAAGCTGTGACATTCTTAGTTATAAATGCTGCAACAGTTTGTATTCCAAGAAGTATAGTGAATGAAAAAAAAGAACATGGTTCCATGGTGGAATGATGAATGTAAAAATGCAATTAAAGAAAGAAACTATGCATTTAGAGTTCTAAGGAAACACCTAAGTCAAGATATGTGATGAATGTAATGTTCCAGAAAATGTGGAACATGCCATAATGATGTGTAAAAAATATAACTTAGAGAGGGAAATATTTAAAGGAAAGATAGGGGTGCACGGTGGCTTAGTGGTTAGCATGTTCGCCTCACACCTCCAGGGTTGGGGGTTCGATTCCCGCCTCCGCCTTGTGTGTGTGGAGTTTGCATGTTCTCCCCATGCCTCGGGGGTTTCCTCCGGGTACTCCGGTTTCCTCCCCCGGTCCAAAGACATGCATGGTAGGTTGATTGGCATCTCTGGAAAATTGTCCGTAGTGTGTGATTGCGTGAGTGAATGAGAGTGTGTGTGTGTGTGCCCTGCGATGGGTTGGCACTCCGTCCAGGGTGTATCCTGCCTTGATGCCCGATGACGCCTGAGATAGGCACAGGCTCCCCGTGACCCGAGGTAGTTCGGATAAGCGGTAGAAGATGAATATATGATTTGGGAAAAGAATGGAGTTTGAAATGGATATTAGGGTTGGGTGGAAAAAATGTGGAAATGTAATAGAGTATTATTTATTTTTCTAAAAGAATCAGGAACATACCATAGAAAATATACAGTATATATTTTTTTGTAGTTACATGAGGTTGCATGTCCTGGTACAGTAGGTGGCGGTACTGAAGCAGAAGCTGCTTAATAACCAACACGAGAACATACCAGAAGAAGAACATGCCGGTAGTAGCATCAACATGCTTTATTTTTATTCTATTCTGAGTCGTTTACTATTAATAATGTGAATAACGCCTCGTAAAACAGGAGTTAGAATTTAAACAAACCTAAAGATTCATATTATTAGTTATAATTTATATCATTTACGCGAACACGTGCTCACTGGAATAAACGGAAGTGAATCAGATCTGATAAATTCCGTATTTTATCACCTTTAAAGTGACCAAAAGCAGTTTTATTTTGTCGTTTACACGCTGATACACTTCTGCAAAATAAAATCTGTCAGGTCTGTTATTTAAGGGAAGATTTTACTGTGTGTAGACGTAGAATTATGATTAGTCTCATATCCACGTGTCAGATTTTCGACGTTTATAGATTGGGATAATGATCACAGGGAATTAAACAATGCAGTTCATCTTCTGTCATGTTTACAGGGTTTTTAATATCATGCAGTAAAATTGTACTCGATATGGGGGTTCTGATGGTTGTGTTTTGTTTCAGTTGTTAAATATGTCTAAAGAAGATAATGGTAGAAGAAACAGACAGATTTCTGCTTTATTGTGTTCTGACATTTTACATTAACATTAATTATTAACACTGAAATCTTTAGAAGACTAAATCAGACTGGTCTGAGAGTCAGCCTTTGTACTGGGTGTGTGAAATCCTGAAATATTACAACTGCAATCAAAGGGGGAAAAAATCACTGTTTTATGTGTAATAATAAATGCTTCTTTATCTGTTGAGTTCCTAATGACCAGTTACTGATTTTCAGGTATTTTATATCCGTATCTTTTTCTTTGTTGGTTCTTGATTTTCAGATGTCAGCCATGTCACAAAACATCACCAAATTTTGTGATGAAATTAAATTTGGTAATAAATTCAACTACACCTCAGGTCACTCGTACAGCACAGACTGTGAGCCGACATGGTACGCACAGGTGAGTCTGAGTGACATTTAACATCAGATTAAACACTGAAGCTGCACTTAATGTTGAGATCAGCTGTGAATTGATCAAATAGTTATTTTTTTTACTGACCGATATTTAGAATGGGACGTCCATCGGTGATGAAATGTCATTGGTTCTGGATACCTGCCTGTTGTTGGTTCAGCTTGTTATAAGGTGCCTCAGGTCACAAAACAAGGTACGTACATTTATGGTAAATTCTTCATATTTTTTGTCACGTTACTAATCAGAATGTTATTCTTTCTTTGCAGTACGAGTACGTCTTCCAAGGTACCTTTCTTCTTCTTTTCTCTCTCTCTCTCTCTCTCTCTCTCTCTCTCTCTCTCTGTGTGTGTGTACATATTTCTTAGTCTGTCAGTATTAGAAATCCCTCCGAAATGTTTTGGAGACAGATATAAATCCGATCGCTCAAACCCCTTCAGGAGGTGGTCTGGGACGCATTTCAGATGAAACTGGACAGGTGTAAATGAATGTGGTTGTTCAAGCCACATACGTCAGCGCTAAACTCCTCCCAAACGGAAGTACGTCACTCGCAGGTGACTCGCGAGTCGTGCATCGCGCCAGAAACAAATATGTTTTACTACAAGTGCTGTGCTCCGATCTTTCACCCAGGTGTCTCGTTTGGTATTAAAATGCACTGCTGCCGCCAGCGAAAATGCAGCAAACAGTAAATGCTGTTTTTTGTAGCAACCACATACACCTAAGCGTGTTCCATTTCAATTACCCCGGAAATGAGGTAAAATATATTTGCATATTGGGCGGGAGTAGAAATATCAGTTTGATATCCGATTCGCCGAGATACATTTATGTGGCCTAATGTAAATGGAACAGTTTTAACAAATCAGATAGCTATCGGATCAGAGAAAACACATGAAGTGACCGGGTGTAAAAAGGCCTATACATATACACAGCAGAGAAACAAGGGCAGCAGCATAAACATTGAACACACATGGAATAGTGGAGGCTTCAATATTGTTTGTAACCATTTTTAAATGTCTTTCTTTGTTTGTTCACAGTTACTAACCGCATCACATCTATTGGCGTAACAGAATGTAAGTACTATATTTAGATATGAAATTTATAGCTCTGGTTACTTTGGTGTGTGTGTGTTGGTATTTAATATTTTTCTTCTTGTACCATCTGTTAATGTGTCTCATTTATTTTAAAGCTACCAAAACAGATGATCATAGTAACAACTGTGAGTATTTTGTGTGATTTTCTGATAAACACTAAATTAAGAGACCTTGTGTGTGAATATAAGGGTTTTAAAAATTATTTTATTGTATTTGTAGATCTGTGGCTGCTCTTTCTTCTGGTTCTTCTGGTTCCTCTGGTTGCTCTGATTGCTCTGATTGTGTATTTGGTTCGGCGCAAAAGAAAACAAAATTACAGGTACAGTAAATCTGCAACACTCAGAAAAAAACAGTCCGGCCAACAAAAAAATCCTCGCTGTCTTTGGTTGTGTGTAAACCATTTCCTAAAAGAAGCTTAAAATATGTTGGTCTCTTGTACAATATTTAATGCATTTTCATGGAACTTTAAAGTGATTTTCCATTTTTACCCCAAATTACATCACATTGCTGTTGATTTATGGCTCCTAATTGGTCCAGAAGTGGTGTTGTATTCTCTATTCCTCCTCTGGGCCCTGAGCAGGACAGCTCTGATCCCTACAGCAGAAACTTGGCTGTTTTGCCCATTCAGAACATTAGATTAGATTAGTGCCTAACTAGAAGTGCATATTTACAATCGGTTATGAATAAAGATATACAGCTATGGTGGTGAAAAGCCCTGGGGAATAATCCTGTTCATGTCTCCTGAATTCCATGATCCGAATTTCCTGAATTTGATTTATTTTTTATTTTATTTTATTTTATTTTATTTTATTTTATTTTATTTTATTTTATTTAATTTATTTATTTATTTATTTATTTATTTATTTATCTATCTATCTATCTATCTATCTATCTATCTATTTATTTATTTTTAAACCGACCCTTTATTGTTTTTTAATTAATTAATTTGCTTATTAATTTATGTAGTAATTTGTGTTTATTTATTTGGAAACTCTATTACCTAAATTATTTCACTAGATGCACTTAAATATTTAACGAATCTATTTATTTGTATCATAATATAAATAATACTGTATGACTTAAGTATGACTAAATTTACCTTCAAATCACACTGAAATCACTGTTACTGGTTGTTTCTATGGCAACGCTGACACGCTGACACACTTTTGCATGAAGCGAAAGCAAGTCTAAGTGTAATGTAGATTTTCATGTGAAAACTTTTTTTATATATTTATATACTCTGAATCCTGCCTGTTTTTCTTGTTTTTAGCCTGAAACGTGATGTTGAAAATGCTGCAAAAGAGGAGGTTCAGGCACTGAACGAAGATGCCAATGGCAGGTAAGATGGAGGGAGAGAGAGATATGGGGAGAAATACAGCTAGATGGTTGACTAAGTTGTTAAACTCATGGATAATGAAATGTACACGAGTAGATATTGGACAGACGAGTAGATGGATGTTTATTTATTATTTTTTTCATCATAAAATCTTCATCTGTGTTTATCATCTGTTTTTTGGTTTGTTTTCAATGAAGCAACAGTTTCGACCTGGACACAGAACCATTATATGCTTTTTCATGAAAATCAACATGTTTTGTTTGTTTTTAGCCCGAAACGTGATGGCGGTAATGAAGACGATCCGAACGGTAATGCTGTGACGATCCCAATGAACTCCATCAAACCACAGAATGAAGAGGAAGATGAAGCTCCACACAGTCATGCACTCGTGAATGGACATGTGCACATGACACATGGATAGATATGTGAGGATTACGTAGAGAAATGTTGATGATCTTTTTCATACAAAATCAAAAAAACAAGCTTTACTACATTTTTCTCCTCATAATTTATTTATTTAAGAAGAAAAACTGACATCTGAGCATCCTAGAGTTTGGAGACTCAGGAGTTTCTGTATGTGTCTGTATGACATGATACTCAGTTAAACACCCAAACCAGATGGACAACTACTTTACACTCACTAGAGAGTACAGGCAGCATTAAACTTTAAAAAATGCCCTAATAATGTGAGCGGTTCTATGTGCCAATATGCAAATATTTTAAACAAATTGTAATAAATCTATTTATTATGTATTACAGATTGTATATTATTCCACCAGCTGGTGCTTTTGCACAAAGAAACAAATGCAGTAAAAAAAAGAAACTGAACCTGTTACAGAGCTGCCTGATGTATTTACGTATTTAAACATTCACGTATTTTACCATATTGAATGTAATTACTGTGTTCTAATTCTTTATATTTTAACGGAATGAGAGAGGCAGTATTTTATTTTTTCCATACGTGCCTGGTGGTTTCTGTGAAATTATGCATTAATGTGCTGTATTTTGATCATGGCTATTTTGCCTGTTCATGATCTCCTGGACCAATTCCCTGTATTCCATAAACTGTATTTCTGTGACACTCCAGTTTCTGTGACCAAGTTTTCACTCCATTTTTATTTCTCCTGAATGTAGCTTTCAGTTTATATGTTTATATGTATTTGTGTGTATGTAGGTGTGCTTTAGTAATAATGTTAGTGCAGTAAATATATCATTAATCAAATCACTGCAGCATTCAAACCTTTGCACTTCATGTAAATAAAAAATCCACGTTTTATATGTATATTTATTTTCACATATATCAATAAAAGTAAATAAAGCAAATTTAAGCCTCATGTATGTTTTCATGTGAGAACCAATTTACTCTTCACTGGAGTGTGATGTATCTTTAGCACTGAGCTCGTCTGAAGTTAAGCTCCTTGGACGATTGACTTGAATAGTTGTATTATCCACTAATCATGTCCATATCACTGCCATTTTTTCTTATCTTCTGCATAAATCTCGACTGCATTTCCATCCTGGATGAAAGTGCAGTGTTCACCTTGTTTTATTCCACAGTGTTGCTGGATTCTGATTGTTCAGGAGATTTTCTGTAACAGCAGCTGACAGCAGTGCAGCTACAAAACATAGATTTATCCTTTTAATCAAGGGATTGAATCTCAATCAATTGATATTCTAAAGCACTTCATTTGGTGATGAGTCGATTCTCAAAAAGAGCCGATTCGATGAATCGATCCGTTGCAAACGACTCATCACCAAATGAAGTGCTTTAGACAATTCGGTGTGTCAGTCAGACACAAATTTACAATTTTAACAGAACAGCTGGTTAGAATCCACACTTAAAAAATGCAAAATTAAAATGAATAAATAAATATCCAAATTACAAATAAATATTTTAATTTAAATCAATTTAATTGTTTACTCTTCAATTCTGTATTTCTTTATGTATATACAGTAACCATAAGATTTGATTCATATATATATAAGGGTTCTTTTAGGCATTAATGATTCTGTTTTGAAGTGATTCCACTGAGAAACTTTTGTGAAAGAATGTCAGCTCTTCATTGTGCTTCAGACTAAACCAATTAATACACATTAGAAAATGTTAGAAATTCCTACTGCTCCCTAACAGACAATGATCTAAGCAGTATTACTAGCTGCCATAGTTCCTGGGTAGCACAACAAATAGAATCCAAAATCATTTTCTTATTACATTCTCGAGGGAGATTTTGTGTCTATTTATAAAGGAAATTCATTAATTTATGTTAAAATGTCAGCTTTACTTTTTCAAATGTAAAATAAAATGTAGTAAAGTGTTATATTGTGTTCTGAGATCTATCAGAAAGGATTTTAGCTTTGTTTTGGTCATAAGGTTGATATTATTGAAACACAACACTTTTAGGCCTTAATACTGTTAAGGGCCTCAGTTTAAACCTTTTATTTGTCACATTCATAAACATACACCGTACAACATGTAGTGAATGATCACTGTTTTTTAGTGCTAGTAAACTATAGTGTGAGTCGACTCCCAAACGGCTCTTTATTGTTTCAATAAGACTTCCGACTAGCGTTTATTTTATTTTACTTAAATATGACTCTCTAACTAGCTACAGCTCTACGTTTATTGAGTTTAACTTCTAATTAACATTGAAGCAAATCGATTCATTAAAAAAAACGCTTCCAGTTTGTGAGTCGATTCTCAACAAGAGCCGATTCGATGAATCGATCCGTTGTGGGAGGAATTATAAATGAAGTATTCACTGTGAACGTGAAAAAATGTTGTCGCTTTTATGTGTGGGTCTTTTAAATTATATTTTTGCTTGTTTTGTCCCTGCGTTTAATCGTAAATCCCTTTTCACCCCAGTGAATCGGCTCACTGAGCTCGGATCAACAATAAGAAACAATTCTTTCACACGTAACAGTCTTCTGGAGTTTTATGGTGCGAGTAACAAAAACTATTCCTGTGAGCAAATATGTTGATTGTTGTAGTTTATAGATTTTCCTCACATCTAAAAACACCACTTGATATTCAAGGGTTTTATCGATAGAAACGTGAGAATCAACTCTAAATCACAAGTTTTTTAAAAAATGGCTGTATATCTGAAGTGCAATTCGCAGAATTGTCCGCCAGAGGGCGACGATGTCTTTAAATCTGCAATGCAGTTTGATTTAAATTGTCCAGCAGATGGCGTCAATACACCATGACAGAAAAAAGTCTCTATGTTGCTGGTCTTAAGACGTATTATTATTATTATTATTATTATTATTATTATTATTATTATTATTATTATTATTATTATTATTAGTAGTAGTAGTAGTAGTAGTAGTAGTAGATTTCAGAATTTAATAATGAAAATCAGAGTGAATATTTTTTAAATAATCCCCAGGATCGTGTTTTTATTTCCCAAGCGTGAGGTGAATCTCTAAGGGTGAATCTTTAATGGTGAATTATTGAGTCATTGAATCTTTAAACGTGAATCATAAAGTCTTTGAATCTTTAAGGGTTTCACTTCATTTTTGTTTCTCCTGAATGTAGCTTTCAGTTTATATGTTTATATGTATTTGTGTGTATGTAGGTGTGCTTTAGTAATAATGTTACTGCAGTAAATATATCATTAATCAAATCACTGCAGCATTCAAACCTTTGCGCTTCATTTAAATAAAAAAAAATCCACAATTTATAATATGTATGTATGTATTTATTTATTTATTTTTCACATATATCAATAAAAGTAAATAAAGTAAATCTAAGCATCATGTATGTTTTTATGTGAAAAGCAATTTACAGTTCACTGGAGTTTGATATATCTTTAGCAACGGTCACATGGACACATGGTCAGTCGGCGCTGTTTCTGTTTACTGTTTATTGTCTTTTGTGTATTGTATTTTTTGTACTTTTTGTATTGTCTTGTAACTTTTTGTCTGCACTGTCTTGTCTGTCTTATTTGTCTTGTCCTGCACTGTTTGCACCAGGTTGCACAGTTGCACTTTATGTGGCTAGGACTACTTACAAGTCCTTAGCCTTGTCTTTGTTCTATGTAGCACCATGATCCTGGACAAACGTTGTCTCATTTCACTGTGTACTGCAACAGCTATATATGGTTAAAATGACAATAAAAGCTTCTTGACTTGACTTGACTCAGCTCGTCTGAAGTTGGACAATTGACTCGAATTATTCTTTATTTTGTTTCATTTTTATGTTAAATTACTGTCAGTATACTACTAACTGTGCTGGTAACAGGTAAAATTCCATCTAGGATGAATAAAGTGATCTGTGTCTGCATGTCTTTGCCTAGCCAAGTTGTTACCTATGGGAATCAATGCTATTTTAATCTAGCATTATCAAAGTAAGAGCCTAACTTAAATTACATAGGCTGATCTAAAAGAGCCTGCTCAAAGTGTCGATTCGGTCACAAACGACACATCACTCGCCAAATGAATCAGCTCTGAAAACGAAAGTGAATCATCTTCAGTTCAGGCTCCATTTTGAGGAGAGGCTGAAAACCCAAAAACATCTTCAACACCAGGCCCAATAACAAGGACTGTGGAATTAGTGAGTAGTTTCTTTAATATAAACACGTTTGTAGTTTCCTAAAGACTAAAAGTTTATAATTAACTGAAGTGTATTAAGTAAAAACAGTGTAAAGTAAAAAGTGCGTCACGTCGCGGGATTAAAGTCACGTGATAAAGTGTTTATACTCTACGTGTCACATACATGGGTTCTTTATTACATTATATATATATATATATGTATATATATATATATATATATATATATATATATATATATTATATATATATATATATATATATATATATATATATATATATATATGTGTGTGTGTGTGTGTGTGTGTGTGTGTGTGTGTGCGCGCGCGCGCGCGGGTTTGTTTGTGGTTCAGATTAAAATTACTTGTTTATTGTTTGTCTGTATCGCGGAGGTTTTCTCTGAATTGCTTCACCAGTAGTTTTTACTTCTTTATATTTTTTTATGTGTAGGTTTTAGCTGTTTTTTTTTTAAACCTACAATTAGACAAAAACAATACTACTAAAAAAAATCTAATTTACACATGCTAGTGCAACGAAGTATTAGAAAAACTCTTAAATAAGTGAGTTAATATTAGCAAATGATTTATGTATACTTAAGTTAAGGTATAAGTCTGTGGGGTTTTCATCCTAAATTATTCACTGCAGTCTGGTAATTTATCCATATACAAATGTACATGGAACACTATTTATATTTTTAATATAATAATAATAATAACTATCCGAGTAATAATTAAAGGCTAATAAATAGAGTCATAATTAGAGTTTATGAAATTTATGCAAAACACACAAAGCAAAACACAACAAAATAAACTGCTAACTGTTTAAATTTATACAGCACAACTATTTCTATTTCTATACCAAAATAAATCCAAATAATACGTATATATTTATAAATTTCCATTTATAGTATGATGCCGTAAAAACTTAAACACTTGAAATCAAGGTTGTGACATCAACTTACTGAGTATCTGTTACAGGATGTTCATCAACATGTGGTTTTCAGTAAGATGAGAAATTTGTTTCTCTGTAATATGACTGGTAGATAATAGTGACATGAGGAACAGAATGTTCACCAATCACAGCAGAGCTGATGAAAGTCGTGTGTGAACCTGAGCTTCATTATCTCCTACTGACATATCGATCTGCTTTGGAGCAACAACAACAAAGGTGAGTACAAATGTTTATTATACACATGTTTATTATACAAATGTTTATTATACACATGTTTATTATACACACGTTTATTATACACATTTTTAATGTAATATAAACTGTAATATTTTAAAACTGGTAAAATATGATCAGATACAGAGATATATACAGATACAGAGATATAAAATGTGTAATGAATTAAAATGTAAAATAAGATACTAATAGTTTAATGTGATGAGGTGATGAAATACAGCTGAAGACTATACACGCTTCTCCAAATCCTCGTGGCGCACAGTTTCTCTAACCATTACAGTGCACCTTCTTCCCTATTGGTCAGTCGGGAGAGCCGTTACTCACGTCATAACACACACGCACACGCCATATTTGGTAGGAGTGTCTTTTTGTCCTCGGACAAAATTAGTAAATAATAATATACGTAGTCGAATATTTATTTTTAAATTGATCTAAAAGATTCGGCTCGAAGAGTCGATTCGTTTGTGTATCACTCGTAATGGAATCCTCGTAACGCAATGAAAGTGTTTGTTTTTTCAGCCGCGATTCCGTGTCGTTTCTTCAAAACAAGGCAGATGTTATAATTATATTAATGTCACACAACAACGACTGTTGACTAAAAGTAAGCGATTTTATTATCAGAATCGAGCTTTTATTTATTTTTTTGATCGTGTAAAAACTGCGTCAGCGGAACTGTGTACTTCCTGTAAAGCTGTTGTTATCTATCGGCTGTTTATTTTATATATTCCAGTTCCCTTTTTTCCGATTTCACAGTCACCTATTAAGCATTCAAAGTTTTTGCTGAATGTATTATTGGGTTTTATTGGTGTGGAACAAACATTGTGATCTTACTGTAGTTTATTTCTCGTTTATTTCCATACTGTTTATAAATAGTAGAAAGTCTAATCCATATTTTTAAAGTCGTAACAGCTCAGTGTTTACATTTGATAAAATACGTGAAGCTGTAAATGATCTAATGGACACTGAAAATATTTTTCCTTTGTTTGAGGCTTTTGTGGTAACAGAAATAAATGGACTCACCTTAGGTCAAATATATCATCCAAGATATCCCTGACATCCTTCAGTCTGAGAACATTCAAAATATCTTCTTATGTTCGTCCTATATGTGTTTTTGTTGAGCGATGACAGAGTGCGCTGTTCTGGGTTTAAACATCATTGTCTGTCTTTTGCTCTGATCAGATTTGGACCATTTTAGACTTCATTTTGACCTTGATTTTAGATCTTGCCTTTGAACTTTGATAAACCTCCAGTACACAGAGGCTCAGACACGTCGTCTGTTTTATACAAATGTCACTACCGATCTGGCATTTCTGTCTTTCACACTGAATGTGCTCTTGCCCCCTAATGTTACTGCTGCATAATCTTTATAGACTACTCTTACTGTGAATCCTCATGATTCTCAAGGTTGGAGTCACATTTCAGTGACCTGATGCTGGATGAGATTATCTGAAAGCTCCTGAAATGTCACTAACCACGAGCTTCTGCCATAATTTGTTACTAAATACACCAATTTCTGTCTTCGGCTTCAAAGCTATAAAAGTTTTTTTTTCTTCAAGATTTACTGCATGTTGTTTTTTTGTGTTTACTAGAAGTTAATTTTGTAGGTGTTCGATCCAGACAACAGTGACTCAGCTGTGTGTCCATAAGCTGTCTGTGCAATCACTGATATTAAAAAATGGAGAGCTCTGATCTGGACACAGTTAACATGACCCCACCCTCAAAAAAATGGTAACTTACCTTGTCCTGATATATTAGTCATTAACTGTTGATATCTGAAATATTTAGTGAGTATATATGAAAGAAATATCCAATTAGATAAAGAAAATTACAAAATGACTTTATAATGTTGTGCAGTAAACTAGAGGGAAAAACATTGGAATCTGCAGCACCCAGCTGCATCTCCATGAAGAGTGACATGTCTATGGATCTTCCTTGGAACTTTAAACTTGGAGACTCCTCACCTGTACAAAGGTAACCCCATATCTAAAGTTACTGCAGAGAGAAATGCTGTGCTACACATGTCTTAATCCTGTCTAGCCAAATACTTCAGAGGTGTAAATATAAATATTTAGACAAGTCAGGAGGTCTTAAAGTTGCTGAAAATGTGTAAAGTAAAAACATATTGTATTAAAATCCAGGCAAATGGGTCTATGAGCATTTCTCTAAAACTCTCATAAAATAAATGTGTCAGGTAAAGACTGTATTGTGTATGAATCACTAAATGTCTGTTAATAATGATGTTCAGTACACAAAATGGAAGGAGATCAGTCTCACCACCACAGAGCTGTATCTCCATGAAGAGTGACATATCTATGGATCTTCCTCGGAACTTTAAAGGATCAGACATCTCATCAGTACACAGGTAACACCCCATGGTTCTCATGTCTAAAGTCACTGCAAATACTAAATGCTGTGCTACACATGTCTTAGTGTAAATTTTTATACATGTCAGAATATCTTAAATGGGCAACGTAAAAACATTCTATTAAAATCCAGGCAAATGGATCAGTGTAACCTTGCCGTGTTTTCATGAAGAGTGATGTAATGTGTAGAGTATTTATTTAAAACCTTATATTACACGGAGACCCTTTATATGAACACAAGCAACGGTTATTCACCATAAATCAAATATACAGGATGATAGTAGACAATATTTTCTTTAATCATTAATAATATCAAAGGTCAACACATATTTTTAACTAGACAAAAAAAAAACTTTCCCCTCACAAAACGAGCTAATGACTAAATTGCCCTTACATGTGATGGACTGACCTCCCATCTAGATTATAGTACAATTCTAAATAGAGCTGGGAAAATCAGTGATCCTTTCTGGCAGGATTTCTTATACACAGCTACAACATTTGTTCCCAGTGTTCTACAGAAGCCAGGAGACAGAAGAGAAAAGACCATGATCACAGATACAAGGTAATATCAAAAACACTAACATGACTATGACACTGACACACTGCTAATGAAAAAGCTCTCTACATGATTAGATTATGTGAATAGGAAACATACAGTAGAATCATGTGAATACACAAAGAAAAGATCATAACAACTGTCATAACCACTTATTATCTTGAACGTTAATAATGTCCTATCATGTCTTTCTACTTCCCCATTTCACAGACATGAACCACAATCTGCTGGTGTTTATGAATTCCAGGAAAAGTACAAGTTACATTTGATGAAGAGGTTTCAGTGTTTGAATGGAGTGATGATAAACCTGGGAACCCAAACACTCCTGAATGAGATCTACACAGAGCTCTACATCACAGAGGGAGAAAGTATAGAAGTCAATAATGAACACGAGGTGAGACAGATTGAAGCAGCATCCAGGAGAAGAACAACAGAGGAAACACCAATCAAATGCAATGACATCTTTAAGCCTTTATCTGAACAAGACAAACCCATCAGAACTGTGCTGACAAAAGGGGTCGCTGGCATCGGAAAAACAGTCTCTGTGCAGAAGTTTATTCTGGACTGGGCTGAAGGGAAAACAAATCAATACGTCCACCTCATATTTCCACTTCCTTTCAGAGAGCTGAACTTGATGAAGGACCAGAAACTGAGTCTGATGGAGCTCCTTCATGTCTTTTTCAAGGAAACAAAAGAAACAGAAATGTTCAGTTTGGAAAAGGTTCTGTTCATTTTTGACGGATTGGACGAGTGTCGTTTTCCTCTAGACTTCCAGAACACAGTGAGAGTGTGTGATGTAACTGAATCAGCATCAGTGAATGTGCTGCTGATAAACCTGATCAAAGGGAATCTGCTTCCCTCTGCTCGCATCTGGATCACCTCCAGACCTGCAGCAGCTGATCAAATCCCCTCTGAGTGTGTGGATCGAGTCACAGAGGTACGAGGGTTCAATGACCCACAGAAGGAGGAGTACTTCAGGAAGAGGATCAGTGATCAGAACCTGGCCAATAACATCATCAACCACATGAAGTCATTAAGAAGCCTCTACATCATGTGTCACATCCCAGTCTTCTGCTGGATTTCAGCCACTGTTCTAGAGAGAATGTTGGGTGAAGCAGAGAGTGGAGAGATCCCCAAGACTCTGACTCAAATGTACACACACTTCCTCATCATTCAGACAAACATCATAAGGGAAAAATACTCAAAGAAGCAGGAGCGTGATGAAGAAATGCTTCTGAAACTGGGACATCTGGCTTTTCAGCAGCTGATGAAAGGGAACCTGATCTTCTATGATGAAGACCTGAGAGATTGTGGCATTGATGTGAGAGAAGCAGCAGTGTACTCAGGTGTGTGTACTCAGATCTTCAGACAGGAGTTTGGGCTTCAGCAGAGTAAAGTGTACTGCTTTGTTCATCTGACCATTCAGGAACATCTCGCAGCTCTGTATGTGCACCTGACCTTCATGAAGAAAAAGATTAATGTTCTTAAACACAGTCAGGTCGTTAACTCAATCTCAGATGTCCACATCTGGGCTGTAGATCAGGCCTTGGAAACTAAGACTGGACGTCTGGACCTTTTCCTTCGCTTTCTTCTCGGACTTTCACTGGAGTCCAATAAGAAACTCTTAGACACCTTTATAACACAGACAGGAAGTAGCCCCCAGAGCAAAGAGGAAACAGTTCAGTACATTAAGATGATGATCAGTAGAAATCCTCCTGAAGATAAATCCATCAATCTGTTCCACTGTCTGAATGAACTGGGTGATAATTCACTAGTGGTGGAAATCCAAAACTACCTAAAATCTGGAAAACAAAGAAAACTCTCTTCTTCACAGTGGTCTGCTCTGGTGTTTGTGTTACTGACCTCAGCACATGACCTGGAGGAATTTGACCTGAGTAAATATAGTACAGAGAAGATAACAGATCTGGTTCTTTTGAAGGTGATGCCTGTGATTGCAGCATCAAGAAAAGCAGTGTAAGTAAATCTGAATAGAAATTAAAAAGAGAAAAATGATTTCTGTTCTAAGTATAAACTTAAAATGCTAAGACAGAATATAAAATATTGCAACATGAGATTTTCAAAATACTGCTTAAATGAAGTGTAATAAATATTAAAAATAATTAAGCAAATACTCCCCACCTGAAAGAATTTCGACTAGTGTTAATTCAGTGTGTGATTTTTTCCCTCCAGTATTCGGCATGTAACTCTTAAAGAGAAAAGCTCTGCAGCTTTGGCCTCAGTGCTCAGCTCTGAATACTCCAGACTAAGAGAACTGGATCTGTCTGAAAGTAAACTAGGAGACTCAGGAGTGAAAAGTCTTTCTGTTGGACTGAAGAATCCTCACTGTAAACTGGAGACACTAAGGTAAGATATCATCAAATATCAGCTGTAAACCAATACTACATGCATTAAAAAAATACATATAAACCCACACAATGTGACAAGTGAACTCCAATCAGAACTATCCAGGGATCCATAAGCCACAAAATATTAGTTAACATGGACATACAGTATATGCCTTGCACAGAAAAAAGATTTTAGAAAAAAATGTTTATTCAGTTGTATCTATTTAGCCTTTGAGTGAAGCGACATATTGGCACTGAAGTGTACAGTAAATATGGTGATGTACAGTACATATGTGTATGTAACAGTATACTGTATTATAGAAATCTGTGTAAAAATATTTTGAGGGGTTATAAAGTTTATTAGAATAAGCATGTGAAATATGTGAAATGCTAATGATGACAAAAGTTAAAGTAAATATCTATCCAGATATCTGATGATCTGTTAATGATGAGTGTGTTATTGTGTATCTGCAGGTTGTGTGTTTGTGGTGTCACAAATAAAGGCTGTGCTGCTCTGACTTCAGCACTGATATCAAACCCCTCACACCTGAAAGATCTGGATCTGTCTGAGAATAAACTAGGAGACTTAGGAGTTGCATATCTCTCTACTCTACTGGAGAATCCTCTCTGTAAACTGGAGACACTGAGGTAAAAAAAAATTTCTCTCTAGAGTCACATGTCCTGCTCCTCACTGAGACACTTTCTCTGATAGTGAGACTGAAGCAGGGGTTTAGTTCAGCATTGATGACTTGAAGATTATTTTAGAGGGTAGGAAGTTTAACTCGGGACTTTTGTGAATATGTTTCATTTTTTTAATTTACATTTATGACATTTGGCACACACTCTTTTCCAGAACAACTTACAGAAATGCTTTGAAGTCTCTGTCAATAAATATGTCCTAAATAACTTAGTCTAAAACACTCTGGTGGGGAGTTAATGTAGTATTAAAATAAATAGAGAAAACAAAACGTTTTGGAAATGAAGATATTATTTAAGTACTCCATGAAGAGCTCCATTTACTTCATACTGTATTTATACTGTACATTGACTTATTTTTGCTGAGTTTAGGCTTATTTCTACTCTCCTTAAAATTTGATTTCTTTCTAATACTTATTTTCATTTTTTCTGCTGCTATAATATGTACAGAATTTGTGATTTATAATATATAAAGTAATGATCTATATGAACAGGTGATTAAAGCCTCATGTCATTCTGAACGATAAAATACATTAAAGACAAAGATCTGTTGATGATGCTATTGTGTGTCTGCAGGTTGTGTGGTTGTGGTGTAACAGGTGAAGGCTGTGCTGCTCTGACTTCAGCTCTGAGATCAAACCCCTCACACCTGAGACAACTGAATCTGTCCTTTAATAATATAGCAGACTTGGGAGTGAAGAATCTCTCTGCTCTATTGGAGAATCCTCAATGTAATCTGGAGATACTGAGGTAAGATCATCTCTCAGTCACATGGCTTTCTGTAAGAGTGAAGCATAGGTTTAAATTTAGTATCATTGTCTTTGGGTTAGGGTTAGGGTAAGGGAAAATTTCTTTCTACTGCAAACTGATAATTTTTCACAGGCCCCCAGTAAAACTATTGGTGAAACTACAGTTTTTTTTGTGATTTAAAAAAAAATATTTGCTGAATTGGCTAGGAGATTTTTACACTGTGCATGAAAAGTCTAGCTAAGCTACACACTACTACTCCACACAACATAATTATTTTACAAATCATTTGTCTGATGTCCCTTCTGAAACCACAAATACTTTCTGACTGTCACAAGAAGACTACAGTCATGCCATCTGAAAGGTAGCCAAATAATTTTATTGAAATATAAAATTTAATTAAACATACAGAAAAGAATTTTACATCAGTACTGAATTATTAAAGAAAGGCCATAAAGACTTTAAATCATCTTCATTAACTATTAATAATGAAAACAGTTAACTGATATTTATTACTTTAACGATAGGTTAGATGGACACACATTAATAAGTGTATTGTCTGGGCGTAGGCAAGAACTCAAAACATCTGTACAACTGTCGGTCATTCTGGATTCACACGTTGAGTGACTCATCAGCTATTTTCATTTAGACACTGTTGAAAGGCAAAGCTCCAACCAAAATATGTAAAGTTTGGTAGATCTGAAATGGTCTTTTAAATATTTCTTTTTAAATGTTTGTCCTGCCCAAGTCTGTTGCAGCTGTCTCACAAATTGCATAACTCTGATCTACTGTGTTTGTTTGCAAGTAGTTGGCAGACATTTGTGTCATTTACAGATAGCTACCAGAAGTTAGCTGAAGTTGTGTCATTTCACATTTCAACAACACACATTTACACGTACTTTGAAATGAGGACAGATTAGCATGTAAAACTCACTCACTACTAATTTTTACTAATGTAAAACTAAACTCACTACTGCTAATCTCACAAACCTTGAGAAGAATATAAAACCAGCCACTTATTTAATGCCACTTATTATAAAGTGTAGAATTGAATGTTCTACACTTTATACATCATACCTTGAATAAGTCTCTGTTGAGGAAGTGTGTATCAATGTGTCTTTGCAGGTTGTGTAATTGTGGATTCTCAGATGAAGGCTGTGCTCCTCTGACTTCAGCTCTGAGATCAAACACCATACCCCTGAGACAACTGGATTTGTATCAGAATAATCTGAGTGACTCAGGAGTGAAGAGTCTCTCTGCTCTACTTGAGAATCCTGATTGTAAACTGGAGACACTGAGGTAAGATCATCTCTGAGAGTCACATGACCTTAAATTCCCTACATCCCCCATGTTGCAATTTCATGACCTTGAGTTAGTATCTCATTGCTTAATTTTACTCAAATACATCCTACAGAAGTTGGGATGCACCTTTTGATGTTCCTGGGTTATACAAACTCTGATGGTTGCCGTCAGTGTTCCATCCCTGCCTTGCTCAACCAAATCCTGGTACTTGGTGCACTTCCTTTCATATTCCTCCTTGGTGCCATCTTCCCAAGGCACTGTTAGTTGAACCATTATCATCTGTCTGGTAGTACCTGAAAATGTTACCATGTCAAGATGGAGTGTTGTGGAGTTATCTTCTGGAAGCCCTAGCTGCTTGCCCAGGGGGGCTTCTTTCAGCTGCGTCCGAAACTGCTTACTTATATCCAATAATTAGGCGAAGTAGTGCTTAGGCGTCGATGCAGCGTAGTAAACCATCTATCAAGCTGATGCCTCGCGTCTCTACTTCTAATGACTTTTTATGGCAGATGGCAAACCAACTTTTGATGCATTCACCGCCACCAACTGGACTGGAGTGTGAAGCACTAGTAAGCAGATGACGCCTCGCGTCTCAATCATCCTCACGTCTTATATATTTGTGTTCATTAATTTATTAAGGTTCCAAGCAGGGGTGGTTTTAGGATTTCATCTTTAGGGGTTTTAGCCCTCAGTGAGAATTTAAAACAAGAAGAGTTTTATATTATATATTATATGACAACTCTGGTAATAAGAATAGTGAAATTTCACTGCTTTTGGTTGCCGTCTTTGCGGCGATTAACATTATAGATAAACGCATCCAGCTCTGACTGCGCGTGCACGCTGCGCGTACCTGTGCTTCTCCGTTCAAATAACGCACTTTTGAAAGACTACAACGCACGCGTGTAAAAGCAAAGTAAAAAAATCGCTCTTGGATCAAACTGATAAATAATTTTCTTTCCCATCCACGACATGTCCTGCATTTTAACGTAATTTTTATTGTTTATTTATGAAAGTAAAAATTATACTTATAGTTTTAGGGTGGCTGAGATGACAGACAGGGGGCTGGAGCCACCCTAAAAAAAGGTCTAGAACCGCCCCTGGTTCCAAAGCACTCAAATTGTACAGAGAAAAAATATTTCCAAGAAATTTTGGTAAAAGTGCTTTTTTCACTTGAAGCAAATGTTGTCTTTTCCCTTTATGTTCTTGTCAGAGTGCTTCATTTTAAGTTCTCAATTTTTCTTCCCGGGGGTGGGGTGGGGGGGTATTTTCGAACCTTGTCACCTTTTTCACCTCTTGTGAGTTTGCAGGTATGATATATATAGCTGATTATGTGCCCAAGTGATACCCTTGCAGAGCAAAGCATGCTGGTGTTTCACTATTTCACTCACTACATCAGTGAGTTCTAAATATTACATTCTGCATTCAGTAATAGCAGAACATTGTCTAATTTTGTACCAATTCGTAAGTATAAAAGTAGATAGTGACCTTAGAAGGCCATCAGAGTCTCCCTTACCTCCATCACAGACATTTACACCACACGTTGTAGCCGTGCAGCATTGTACAGTAGATGACCCCACACACCCCTAACACCTACACACTCTAATTTCTGCTGTCTGAAAAATGTACCAAAGCTTTCATGGCTCTCACATCCAGACTGCTCAACAGTGAACTCCCCCAAACCATCAGATTCCTTAATTCCCAGAGAATGGACTGACACCAACCCACAAACACACACATCATCAACCATACTCTCTACACTCCCATAGCAAGGCTTGCACAGTTTTTATCCTCCTACAAACTGCTGCTAACTGTCCTTCTTGCTACATCTGTAGCATTGTTACTTGCACTTTTTTTAGTATGGAACTGTGTACTAGTTGACTCTGCACTACAAAAACTATTGTACAATATGGTATTATACTATCTGTTTTGCACTGTTTATATATATGTGCTACTGTGTTAGTGTACCTCGTCTGAGTTGTTTTATATCGCTTTGAATTTTATGTACCACCATGGTCCTGGCGGTACAATGGTTCATGTCACTGTGTACTGCACCAGCTATATATGGTTTCAATAACAAAGCTTCTGACTTGACATGAAGTTTCTGCTCAAAAAAGTCTGCTGCATTTCTCAAATTTACAAAAAAAACAACAAATTGAATGAAAAACATTTCGAATTCATTGCAAAAGTGAAGAGTGTCATTGTTTCTCTGCAGGTTGGTGGATTGTGGTGCTTTAGATGAAACCTCTCAGACTTGAGGCAACATCTGGACGTGAATAAAATAGGACACTCAGAAATGAAGCAACTTGCATTTCTTAAGGAGGATAAACATCGCAAACTACAGGAACCGAAGTAATGAATTTGTTAGATAAGAAATGAACTACATACAAGACTAATTTCTTTTTAGTTCTATTAAACAACAGATAATCTGGTTAGGAAATAAAATCAGTTTTTGAACATTTCTTAAACAGTTCACTAGAATTATCCTGTGTTTTCAGAAAGTTATGTTAATTTAAAATGAATATGAAAGCAGAACACAGTGAACCAGACAGAGTTCACAAAATGTTACAGCTGAGTGCATGAGAGTGATTAGAAATGAACACCACATCTTGTGACACTCTGCTCTCTCATCTCTGACTTTTGTCTGAATGAGATGATTTGTGATTTTCTGTTTGTCAGCAGAGCAGAAGACTTTTTCAAGCCTCATTAAAACAAACTGGAACAGAGATGATTACACACAAAAAGAAAAAGACCAGTCTGTGATCACTTGCAGTTACTGCTGCACAAGGGCTCACAACAAATGCTGAAATCAAAGGTTCACATACTTTGCAAGTCACAGATGTGTAATCCTGGATCATTTTTCTCAATAATTTAATAAAGTATAATATTTTTGACTCATTGATTGCATTCACTTTCTTTATTTTTAGTGTGAAAATCTGATGTTTTGGGTCATATTTGTGCAAAAATATAGAAATTTCTAAAGGGTTCACAAACGTTCAAGCAACACAAAAATTTTCAATTCTATTGGGTTGGACTCAGTTTAAAATTGTGTTTGTTTAATAAAAATAAAAACTTATAAAAACTTGTATTTGGCATAGTGGCAGGAATAATACAGATGACATTATGACATGTAATGCGATGATGATTAAGGTAAATTACCTTATGTACCTGCTGTATCATATTCGATACACATATATTCAACACAATTTTACTATAAAATTCTGTATAAAATATATTATTTGCTTCAATAAAGTACATATTCATAATAAAAAAAGAGTATCTTTATATGCTATTTTTACCAAAATCTTTTCAAAATGGGCAAAGATGTCCCAGCAAAAAACAGTCAGTCGATGAATGCAGCCATATTGGAAAAGACAGCCTAAAGCCTGCTATTGACTGCAGAGCATTGGCAAATTCACTAGGGGGCAGGAGACAAGTCTCAGGTTTGTACACAACAGGTTTTTGAGGAAAGTATTGATAATGCAGGTGTTTCATGCAGGTCTCAGATACTCATGTATCAAATATGATACATTTGGCATTATAGGGTTACATTAAAGGTTTCTTTTGATTTAGGGTATGAACATCTGAGTTGAAGACTCCAGTATTCCTGCATTTCCATGTTGGGTTAAATACAGCACACTTATACACACACACACATGTCACTTATTGGCAACACAGTAAACAGACAGATGAAGTTGGAAGTGTGTGTTCATCAGAGTGCACATAATTCTACACTGAAGCTAAAAAGGATCCAGAAATTAAAACTGAACACCTGGAATGGAGATGCTTGTAAAGTTGGTGTCCCTGATTTACTACGTTAGCAGAATTTGTTATTTTTTATTTGGTTCAGGAGCCAGATAGGATTAAACACTTATTCAATTCTTATAAAGTCCGGATAGCTCATAAAAGACACCACCAGCTACGAATTAAGAAGACCTGAAAGGAGGCAAATTAAATCAAACCCAGTGTTCAGAACTCACATTCCAACTGCACATTTATTTTTCCAAAACAGATCATTCATCATAGTAGACCAACATAACTTTTACAGTTTCAGCAAACCTCCAATAAAGCAATAAAAAAATAGGGAATAAAAAAATATTCATCAATAACAATACACAGAAACCACTCAATTTATCTACAAGCATTCATTCATTCATCTTCTACCGCTTATCCGAACTACCTCGGGTCACGGGGAGCCTGTGCCTATCTCAGGCGTCATCGGGCATCAAGGCAGGATACACCCTGGACGGAGTGCCAACCCATCACAGGGCACACACACACACACTCATTCACTCACGCAATCACACACTAGGGACAATTTTTTCCAGAGAGGCCAATCAACCTACCATGCATGTCTTTGGACCGGGGGAGGAAACCGGAGTACCCGGAGGAAATCCCAGAGGCACGGGGAGAACATGCAAACTCCACACACACAAGGTGGAGGCGGGAATCGAACCCCGACTTTGGAGGTGTGAGGCGAACGTGCTAACCACTAAGCCACCGTGCCCCCTATCTACAAGCAGTCTCAGGCAATTTACAGCAGCATAAACACTTAAGGAATGGCATTAAATTGAGATAATTTAGGACCAGTAACAAACAAAACTACCAAACACAATAGAAAAAGAGAAAAAAATATGATAAATACAGAGAAACACAGGTGTGATTGTATATGCGTGTGTGTATGTGTGTATCTTGTACCTGGCCAGTCATAAATACGCATGTAAGAATGTGTAAGGTGAGTGCAGTGAACTAATACCAAGTGTCAGGGGTCTTCACTTGGAGCATGTTGGGTTCAAGGAAAAAATATCCAGGGCTTGTTTTGCAGTTTTGGCCAGGACAATCATTATGTCACACCCGAATTAGCAGCCGAACCAGAGAAACGCAGATTCACTGTGGCTTCTAAGCCCACAGGTGTACACCGTCAGTGCTATTCAATTCAATTCAATTCAAGTTTATTTGTATAGCGCTTTTTACAATGGACATTGTCTCAAAGCAGCTTTACAGAACATAAACATAGAACAGAAGATAGGCATAAGGATTAATATAAAGAATTAATATAATAAAAAATTTCAAAATTCAAAATATATATAGTTCACATTATGTGTACGTGTGTATGTATATGTATTTATCCCCAATGAGCAAGTCTGAGGTGACTCAGGCAGCAGTGGCAAGGAAAAACTCCCTTAGATTGGTAAAGGAAGAAACATTGAGAGGAACCAGACTCAAGGGGAACCCATCCTCATATGGGTGACACTAGATGGTGTGATTCCAAATATACAATCAGACAAATGTTGTATTGGTGTAGGGATCACATGGAGTTCAGATCTCCTCTTAGTATCACAGAGTCAAACTGGAGCTGGTAGATCTGTAGATGTTTCCGAAACTTCATCGCACGGAAGACGATCGGAGCTGGTACAATGTCTGGGTGTCTCGGCATGGGTTGAAAAAGAGAAGAGCAGTGCAAAGGGATTAACATATCTACTGTTCATAAAAAAGAGCAGGTCTAGTGTAATAGTGCACAATATAATATAATGGGATGTATAACTGTATGTGTACGCCTGACTAAAGAGATGGGTTTTTAATCTACATTTAAACTGGGAAAGTGTGTCTGAGCCCCGAACACTATCAGGAAGACTATTCCAGAGTTTGGGAGCTAAATAAGAAAACGCTCTACCACCTTTAGTAGACTTAGATATTCTGGGAACTACCAGAAGTCCTGAGTTTTGTGATCTGAGAGCGCGTGAAGGATTGTAACGTGTTAGAAGACTAGTTAGATACGTGGGAGCTAAACCATTAAGAGCCTTGTACGTAAGTAGCAGCAGTTTGTAATCAATTCTAAACTTAACAGGTAGCCAGTGTAGAGATGTTAAAATTGGGGTTATATGGTCATACTTTCTTGTCCTAGTGAGAACTCTGGCAGCTGCATTTTGGACTAACTGTAGCCTATTTATTAAAGATGCAGGACAACCACCTAGTAATGCATTACAATAGTCCAGTCTAGAGGTCATGAAAGCATGAACTAACTTCTCAGCATCAGATACAGACAGGATGTTTCTCAGCTTGGCAATATTTCTAAGGTGAAAGAAGGCTGTTTTTGTGGTTTGGGCGACATGATTTTCAAAGGACAAGTTGCTGTCTAATATAACACCCAGGTCTTTCACTGTCAAGCTACTAGTAACAGTACATCCCTCTAATTGGAAGTTAAATTGTGAGAGTTTCTGTGTACTGGTTTTTGGACCTATAAGTAATATTTCTGTCTTATCAGGGTTTAATAACAGAAAGTTACAGCTCATCCAGTCTTTTATCTCTCTAAGGCACTGAGTTAATTTGGACAATTTAGTTATTTCATCTGGTTTTGATGAGATATATAACTGTGTCATCAGCATAGCAATGGAAACTAATCCCATGTCTTCTAATAATGTTCCCTAATGGAAGCATGTATTTCGAGAAAATTCAGCCTCTTCACACTCAGTCTTTCATGCAAAACGGCCTTAATCAGGCAAGGTAGCTCCCTTGTAACACCCAAGTTACCTGGATTACACATTAACTTATGGTTTCTCTCGCTATTCATAAACCATAAAACACACACACACCTTTCATGCGTTCAAAATGCGTGCACACACTTCTTCCACTTCTGCTCACTTTACCCAAGAAAAGTGTCTTCCATCTAGTACATTGCTCTTTTTATAGTCTCCTGCTGATTAATAATTTTCCTTTACTGATCGACAACCCAAATACATGCTGTATAAGGTCACTCAGGGCAAGGGAAACCTGGATGATCTGCCAATCCATTTTAGGGCACAATACGCACACACACACTATTATACCACAATTTATAAATGACAATCAGTCCTTGATGCATATCTTTAATCTGGGTAGGAAACCGGAGTGCCTGGGCAACCCAGAAAACAGACGAAACAAGAGAAGTGAGTACACCGTGGTACAGTATGTATTGGAATTGTCTGTACTGTGTGCCATTTGTGTGTCTATGTCGGTGGTGGGATGGGTGTCTTGTCTCCTCAGTTTCTCCTCATTTACATACAATTGTATATTATAGTGTGTCCATCTTTTTCTTACACCTCCTTTTCCAATATGACATACTGTAAACATTTCACAGCGATGTCATTCATTTGTACCAAGATGTGGATTCACACTCTGACAGATCTTATAAAGGACATCAGCATAGCCGGCCTTCCTCAGTAGATGAATGGGAGGATGATTTATAAAAAATAGTCACAGATAATATATAGTAGCATATTTAGCTATTTTGTTGATTTAGTTGCTTGTGATGGTAGGGCAATGAGCCTGGAGACATACCAGTGCCTTAGAAGTAATTAAGTTGTTTGATACTTAAGGAAACTGGAAGTGGGTACTTTCAACACTGACATACACTCTAAAAAAACGTTGGGTTGTTTTTTCAACCCAAATGCTGGGTTGAGGCCGCTGAGTAGGACTTTGGGCTGTTTTAACCCAAGTTTGGGTTGAAAATTGTCTTGAGCTATAACCCAGTGGTGCTGGGTTGGGAACACGGACGTTAAAGAGAGCATGCACGTCAACGCGAAAATCAGACGACACCTGTGCGAGAAGCCGCCATCTTTGTGTCTTTAGATAAAAGTGAGTGAAATTCTGTCTAAAACGTAAGTTATTCACGTAAGTCAATTACACTTTGACTTTCATTCACTTACTCGCTACTCTAGACTCTTAATGCTACTTTACACTTAAATGGAACTTAACTAAACTTCACTAAAATTAACGAACTTAACTGAAATTCTTTTAACTTAACTTAATTGCTACATTTCTGTTTTCTTTACATTAATTTTGCTTAATTTTCTTCATCGCTTTTCTCTTCACTTGTTTTTGCCATTTTTGTCACTCTTTCCTCACTAACATCTGCCGGTCATTTTAATAAAAACCTGTCCGGTTGGCATATCGCATGCGGTGTAGTCACACAAGTTCAAATTTTTTAACGGATCCAACGCTCAAAACAGATCCGAAAATTACGGATCCGCAGATGGTCGGCACCTCACGCAGTGCCTTTGCGACTCTCCATAGGATGACTTCCATTTTATCGACCGTCGTTTGTCGTGTGCAGTGGAAAGGCGGCTTTAACTGAGTGAGACGCGGGAAGCTGAGGCGGGGGAAACAGAGCACACGTGGTTGTTGGGATCTTTGTAATAATAATATTTTATTATTGTAATAAAATCATAATAATTATAATTATAATAATAATAATAACAACAACAACAACAACAATAATAACGAATGCCATACAATAAGTCATATAGTTGTGGCGTAGGTTAACATGTCAAATGGCCATAACTCATTGGCCAATATTTGAGATGAATTGAAAAGTTTTATCCTCCACCTTGTGTGTGTGGAGTTTGCATGCTCTCCCCGTGCCTCAGGGGTTTCCTCCGGGTACTCCGGTTTCCTCCACGGTCCAAAGACATGCATGGTAGGTTGATTGGCATCTCTGGAAAATTGTCCGTAGTGTGTGATTGTGTGAGTGAATGAGAGTGTGTGTGCCCTGCGATGGGTTGGCACTCCGTCCAGGGTGTATCCTGCCTTGATGCCTGATGACGCCTGAGATACGCCTGAGCACAGGCTCCCCGTGACCCGAGGTAGTTCGGATAAGCGGTAGAAGATGAGTGAGAGAGAGTGAAAAGTTTTATACCTTTTTTATTTTTCTTTATTATTATTTATTTGCATATTTGTCACACTTAAATGATTGAGATCTTCAAACAAATTGTAACATTACACACAGACATTCAGAGTAAATACAAAATGCAGTGTTTAAATGATGATTTCATTTATTAAGGGAAATAAAATGTGTCTAACCTTCCTGGCTCTATGTGAAAAATAATCCCCCATAAACCTAATAGCTGGTTGTACCGCCCTGGACGTGTCATTTACCGGAAGTTACTTGATGCGTCAGAACACGTGACTAATCACGCCGTCATCCTTGTCGTCCTAACGGTTTCCACCGAGTTCGTCATTAGGTAAGATTAAAACTATGATCATTTGTACATTACAGACTTTACTAGAAACATTCAGGAGATCGTTTGACTCTAAGAGCAGTGAGCTCATTCTGCTGAACATTACAAACTGTATTCAGTGTGAAGGTCAGCGACAGAACTTTACTTTCGGTTTGTGACTCACTTCCTTGTTCTATCCGGGTTTTTTTATGCTGGGAAACTAACTTTAAACAGCTTGTATTCACATGCAATCTCTAACCAAGTCGTTTTTAAAGACCACTGGACATTTATACATGATTTATTTTTATTTATTTATTTTTCACAACATAATTGTGCTGCAGTGTTTTACACAATCACGACATACAAAACTGATATTTTATACTTAGAAAACAAAAACACAACCATTCACAGAATTTATGCGTTTAAAGGCATAAGAGTTTTATAATCTTTTACATTTTTTAATGGGGAAAACTTTACACAGCACTTTCATTTCTTGTGCTATGGCATTTCTGTGGCACATATATTAGAATATTTTTATCTCTAATTAAGGTGGACTAGAAGAATTGATAGAATGCTGTCACTACTAATATTAAGATTATTATTATTATCATGATCATAGTTTTTTATCATTAATTTACTGGCCTTCCACAGTACTGCAGCTGTGTGACTACATGAGCTTCCTGCAGTCTGTATGATCCTTGACATTGACACTAAAACCAAACTTCATGGTGTTTGCCTCCTTCTGGCTTTGACATGACACCATTTCAGCTTTTAAGTACACAAATACACATTCCAGTTTCCTAAAGTGGCACACGGCCGACTTTATTACAGTAAAGGGACTTCTACGCTTCTGCGCTTTTCCAGTTGCTCATTGCCTTATCATCACAAGCAACTAAACAAAATAGCTATATACACTAGTGTAAATTAGATTAGATTTAACTTTATTGTCATTGTTCAAAGTACATTTACAAAATAACATCTAACCAGAAGTCCATAAGTCTTATATTTACAATAAATAACATTAAATAATTGACAATAAATGAAATGAATGGAGGACACTTTTTAATTTTGTTCACCTATTCCTATACTAAGGATTATGTTGCTGTCTAATTCCTTATCTTGCTTCGAATGAATGAGTAGTGACACCGCAGTGAATGGAAGTTCTCCAATAATTCTCCAATAATTCCAATAATTTGTGCAAAGCACCATGGGGCAATTAAAAAAAGGTGGATAATTGGTGATATTTTCTATATTAATTAGTAAAATAAGTGAATGAAAAAAAGAGAAAATTGTGAGGCTTTTTATTTTTTTGCAACACACTTTCTAAATCAAGTGATTTACCGTAATTAATCAGCTTAAATATTTTTAATAATATTTTTTATTATAGTGCCTTATTAAGTGAAACCTACTAACTAAACTTAAAATAAAATGTATATGCATTGAGGACATTTATTATTAATTGCTTTTATTCTTATGTTTGTCAGATTGTAGATGGATAATCTTATGAAGAAGAACTGACAGCATCAGTATGGCTTCTTCAAATCAAGATGCCAGTCAGTATCTCAGAGATGCTCATGAAAACCTGGTTAAACAGCTACAGAACCTGCCTCTTATTGTTAGAAGACTTCATCAGCAGAATGTGTTAAATACCGATGAAGTTAGTGAGCTTAAGGATGAACATGAAAAGCGCAAATACTCCAGGAAGATACTGGACTTGGTCTTAAACAAGGGTGAGGAGGCCTGCTATGAATTTCTCAGAATACTGGATCGTGAGAGAAATTCTGTCTTTCCAAATCCAGATTCGTCCAGCCTGACTCCAGATTTACATACATGGATCTGCTTGTTCTCCTTTACAGATGAGGCTGAAGATGTCTATATTTATGGTAAGCATATTTTATATAAACAAAATGATTACTAATTACAATAAACTGTCACATTACTTACGGATACACAATGAATATATTAGAAGTAAGATGAATTCACTTATATTTGGACAGTTTTTTACTTTCCATATTGTCTAAACTTTCTTGCCATTATCAATACAAATCTCCAACACAAAACATTTCTGAAATATTCAAGGTGGGTTTGCAAAGGTTATAGGAAGGTGTGAAAAATGATGCAAATGAAGATTCTTTTTATAAATAGAAGTGTTAATATTTTTTTTTATCATTAACAAAATGGAAAGTAAATAAACAGAAATCAAAATGAAATCAATATTTGATGTGACCAGTCTTTGCCTGTGAAACAGCATCAATTCTTCTAGTTACACTTGCACTGAGTTTTTGAAGGAACCCAGCAGGTAGGTTGTTCTAAATATGATGGAGAACTAACCACAGATCTTTTTCAGTCCAGAGAACCTGCTGCCATATTTCTGCACCCCAGTTCCTTTGTTTTTGTGTAAAGTTGAGACACATAGCCTTGTTTCCTGTGTACCGGTACACAGGAAACCCAAGTACACAAGTAAACAGTGATACCCAAGTACACAAGTAAACAGGCCTTACTTGTGTACTTGGGTATCACTGGTTTCCTCCAGTTCTTTGATGATGTGTCCTATATCTGTCTCATTAAGTTTCCTTGGACAATGTTAAATATTGTGGTAAATGGTAGATCTGTGATTTCTAAAAGTCATAACACTAATTAAATGTGAGTTATTCCCACCAATAATGTTTTCACCTTTTCTTGTCACTGTTGTAGGACCTACCTCATGTCATAAGCTGCAAAACCTTTTGAAGACAAGCGTGAAACAGCAACCAGAGAAGAGCCTGCAGTTCTATGGAGGAAAAGTCCAACATAACTTCACTTTTATTCCTCTGGTGTTGGATACAGACACAGAGAAGAATAAACCCCATAACAAAATTATACTCAAGAGCAAGAAATGTAAAAAGCCCCGTTTAAAAAATATGAAGTCCTACATACCAAAGGACACACAGAGAAAATCCCCTGAAGATTTACTGAATAGCAGTGAGAAAAGTATCCTAATAGTAGGAAAACCTGGAATTGGGAAGACGACAGTTGTTCAACAGATGTTACATCACTGGGCAGAGAGAAGTGACAGAAACCTTGACTTCATGTTTTACTTTGATGAAAACACACTGTCAAACATCTCAACTACAGAGAGCTTAGAAAATCTTCTACTGAGCAAATATTTAATGTTAAATCCACAGCTTAAAGAAAATGCTGAAGAAATCCTGCAGTATCTACAATTATATTCTGACAGTGTGACTATTGTTTTTGATGGAATCAGAGATTTTCAGGAGAACAGGTTTTTGCTGGAGATCATGGAACATGAACTTCTGCCTGAAGCAAAGATAGTGACAACATGCAGGCCTGAAGTAGAGTATGAGTTCTCTGACTGGACAACATGTAAAGTTTATGTTCAAGGTTTCAGTGAAGAGTCAATTTATGATTTTTTTAGGAAGATGTCAGTTAATGAACCAGAGTTGGTAGACATTGTGATAAACAATCCTGCACTCTTCAGTCTCTGCCACGTCCCTATGCATGCTTTTATGGTGGCAGCCTGTATTTCATACTACACTTCTGAAGAAGCACAGAAACACTTCACAGCTACTGAGCTGTATGTACGAATATTTCGTCACTGTCTACAGAGACAGGGAAAAAAGGAATTTCTGGATTTAGATGGACACATTAAACACTGCAGAGACATGGTCCTGTCTTTAGCAGAGAGCGCTTTCAATGCCACCAAGTTAAAAACTATCAACCTGGAGTTTGATTATGATGAGAGAGGCATTTCTGGTGCTTTCCTGAAGACTGTCTCAGCTGTGTCACGTGCCAGGATTTCCTGTGCATTTCTTCACAACACAATGCAGGAATTTTTTTCTGCTCTCTGGCTTCTAGAAAAATCAGAAATACTTGATGAGGTTCTTAATCTTTGTCAGAATGAAGACAGTGAACACATGAAACATATAATTCCTTTTCTCTGTGGGCTTCAATCACAAACCATCATTGATCATCTGAAGTGTCTCTTTCCATTGAACAAGATCAAGGACAATATTGATGTGTTCTTTGAGAAGGTCTTAAACACTTTCATTGGTGAACAACCAGATGATGAAAACACTGACATTGCCTTCATATGTCAGTGTCTGTATGAATTTCAGTCACCTGAAACCTGCTGCTCATTTCTAGAGAGAATAAACTATCATCTAGATTTGAGTGAGGAACATCTTGACCCTTACACATGCTGTGCTGTGTCCTATGTAATCAGACAATCCACAAACACACAAGTTCATCTTGATATGGAGAACAGTGCTGTGTCCCTCTCAGGGCTGAAGATAATTCTCCAACATTCACATTATCTAAGGTATTATATATTCATATTATATGCTTTTTTTGTGTGTAACAATACAGATATTTTGAATGTGATATTATATTACCTCAATATATTCAATTGACTAAAGCAGGATTATAAAAGTACAGTCACTGAAATGTAATAAGGACTGACTGTGTGTCACCATTCAGTCTCTATGGCATAGAGTCTATACAGTGTATACTGAAACAAAACTGTACGTTAGATTGCATTAAAGAAATGGTTAAACATTCACCCTCTGGCCAAACCTTTGCAACTCTGTGGGCAGATTTCAGCACAATTCCAAATTTCATTCATATATTTCTTTTATATTTACGTTTTAAATCTTGAAGGTTCCGTGGACGACTTCTATGAACTGGTCTTTAGTTCTTTCTATAGATTTTCTATTAGATATAAGTCAGGTGATTGGCTGCGCTATTCTAGTCGCTTTATTATCTTTCTCCAAAACCAATTGAGAGTTTCCTTGGATGTGTGTTTGGGATCATTGCCTTGCTGAAATGCCCACACTTCTGGATTTTGCTTCAACAGTGTTCACTGGAGCATTCAGAAGTTTAGAAATCCCTCTGTAATCAATGCCATCAGTATTTTTTGCAAGGTCTTGAAAGAGCTCTTTGCTTTTAACCATCATGAGCTGTTTCTTCTGTGACACTTTGGTAATAAGTTGGGACTGAACCATCTGATATTACTTTCCACTGACAAGGGGCAGATTATTTTCTAGGTACTGACAGATCTCAGCTGGTGGCTTTTTATGGCTTTTTGCACCTCCCTTTCTTCATATGTTCAATACTTTTTCTTTGTGTCATTCCATTTTTCATGTAATTATTTACTGAGAAAATGGTGATGTGGTCAATACTTATTTTACCTGCTGTCTTTTTATTTATATTCTGATTGTGTCTTTTTCCTGTTTCCAGGGATTTTTCAACAACACTAAGTCAGATCTGGACAATTGCCTTGAAGTGTGAGGAACTTAATTATCTGAGAAATCTGCTACAGTTATGTAGGAATGAGATTCACATCCCAATGAGCAGTCAGACAGATGTGCTTGAGCAAGCTGGAAAATTTATAACCCGATATGCAGAACAACCAAATCTCCATCTGCACTGTGATAAAGACCCACAACAGCTTACAGATCTTTTCTTAAGCACAGTGTTCTCATGGCTGCCACACATCAGCTCTCTCAAGTAAGAAAAAGATCTCTGCTAAACTTTATGTCCCAAATGCATGTGAGTCAAATAAATGTATTTTAACAAAAAACATCACTGATTATAAAAATTAAATTGTTAAACAACTCATTGATTAGTTTTAAGTTATGAGGAGCCTTTGCTGTACAAGTCCCTGTATATGAGACTTTACTATAGAACAAATGATGTTCTATAACAAGCACATTTAATATTAACCCATTTAATCTTAATGAGAACCATAACACCTGATTCGTGCTAAGATAAATTGAATATTATCCTCTACTGGTCAGAAGCAAATTCTGCAACAGATAGAAGCATAAATTTAGCTAGAATATGTTTGGTTTTGTAGTGTATTCTTCTTCAGTTTTACCAGTACCAGTGTTACCAGTATAACCCTAACCCTCTCTACCCTACTTAAACTCATATTGGCCTCACTCCTGACTCTGAACACAGATGTGTTTTTCCACAAACTAGAGGCCAATCTACCAGTAATCTGATCTACCCTCCACTAAACTCCACTCTCAGTCTTAAACAGTGATGAAAGGTAGCCACTGGAACTGTCAGTCTGCTGTGAACTCTCACACTTTTTAAGAAACTGGCAGGGTTGGTGTTTGAAGGTTTGGAACTGCTTCACAACTCTTCCTTGTCTCATCATTTTATCCTTCAAATTTCATCACATCATTGTCATCTTCCAACCCCCTGGTCCCCTAGGTGACTTTCATGAAGATGTTGAGGATGTTGAAAATAGATACCTCTCTCACTGTCCTTTGAGACATCAACATCCTCTACAACAATCTCCAGTCCTCTTGCATTCTCCCTTTTGCATTCCTTCTCCCTGACATTTAACAGCTGCAGTCCTAAACACAAGACTGGAAATGTACTGGACCTGATCTTCATTTGCCACATACAGACATCAGTGCTTCCCCACTACACATCTTGGATCATCACTTGGTATCCATCATCACATTCCTTATCCTGTTTACAACTATCTAGCAGGGTGATTTTCACTTCCACTCTGTCCTTTGTAGCTTCCTGCAACCTAACATCCCTTCCAGACACTGACTCTCCACCGACTATTTTCCTTTATCCATGAAACTCTTTCTTCAAACCCAGGAAGAGTTCCTGCCCTTTTTCTTGGCTGTCAGAAATGTTGTGCAGCAACTGGAGAGAATTAGTTGTACAGCAGAAAGAAAGTGGTATAAATCACTCTACACACATCTCTCTTACCATCACTGACTGTCCAATTTCTCATCTGACAAGTGACTTCTGCTAAAACTTTGTCCTGCAACCCTACATTTTGTCCACTGGATGAATTTCCTTCTACAGTGCTCCAGATCATCTCACAAGAGCTCCTGCCCATCATCACTACTATCATTAATAGCTCCATAACATTTGGGAATGTACAGACAGCATTATTGAATACCTGCAGACTCTCTACTACTGTCAAACAAGGCTGAGTAGGTTGTCCTCTTCTGTCCTCTATACTTGATCACTTGGGGACTTTTCATACCACAGCTATGCAGATGATACTCTACTAAGTCTATGCTAAGCTCCCTTTAATGGCATCCTGTAGCCGTCCCCATTAGATTTAAAAGCATTGGTGCTTTCCTATGAAGCCAAAACCAGTCCAGCATTCTTCTAGCTTAAAACTCTTATGACACCCCACACTGCACTACGCTCCCTCATATTCTCTAAACCTGCTCGACTGGTCACACCATTCTGCAGCATACATCAAGACTTTTCTGATATCTGAACAACTGAACACATTACATTACATTTCCAACATTTAACAGACATCCTTATCCAGAGTAAATTACATTTTATCTAATTCTTTACAACCAAGCAATTAAGGGCCTTGCTCAGGTGCTCAGCAGTGGCAGCCTGGTGGACGTGGGACTCAAACTCACAATCTTCCAAGATTGGGACTTAAGTTTTCATTACATCCACTGCAGATGGAAGGAGTATTTACTCAGTGTCATTATTCTGTGGTCTTTTCTGTTGACACCATTTTCTGTGCTTCAGACCAGGCTTAGAAATATATTTGTGTCTTTGAGTGAGGCATCACAATCACAGCCATGGAGTATTTTAGTCTGTGATGACCTGGATACTTTTTCCTATATGCTGTGTGACCTCTGGGATTTAATAGGGCCTGTGCCTCTCTGTTATACTGGTATATGCTGAGTCATTAAATCTGAATGCAGTGTATTGGGTTTTCAATACAAACCTTAGACCAGGTTCTCAAAATTGTTTTAGCACCATTCATAACCTAGTTATATACACATGGGGTTTATGACATTTTTAGTTATTCTTCATCACAGTACTGAGAAAGCTGTTTGCAATTATGTATTAAAATGTTTTTCTTCCCCACAGTTTTACTTCTACACTGGGAGAATCAAAGGAAAATTGTCAACAGAAATGTATGCCATTTAAACTGGATTTGTGTTTACAAGCATTTCTGTACCAGAGAGAAGAAAACATCTGGAAAACAGTGGAGAAAATAATGTCAAATATTTGTAAAGAACGAAGTGATTTCCTGCTGGATCTGTTCTCACATGTGAAGCAGTATGAGAGTAAAACACACAGGACTGTCCTTCCAGCATTGCTGCCAGTTTACCAGTCACTTCCTGTTTGGTCCATAAATCTCTCAGAGAGAAAAGTCTCCGACCTCCTAGAAGTGCTGAAACTCCAAACACAGAAGATACCAGTGGAGCTGAGAGACTGTTCAGATGAAGAGAGTGAAGTGAGGAGTTTCCTTCAGTGTCTGCCCTACATCTCACACCTCAGCTTTAATGAGTAAGTTATTACAGATTTCTCAGACTTTCTTTAGTGTTTGTGCTCCACAGCTGATAAAAGAACTCTTTTATTTTTAAGGAAATATTTCTGCAAATAAATGTGACTCATCCTGAACTCAATTTTAAATGAATATATGATTTTATCAGCACTGGTCAGCCTGGTGGACCTGGGATTTGAACTCACAACCTACGACTTTACTTTCTAAAAATCAACAGTATTTTATACAAAACTTCTCTATACTAAACTACACTACCATCTGATTTAGCTAGATAATGATTATTAACCTTTTAACTTATGGATCTTAATCCTTTTTCTAACTAGACACTACAAGTCTAGGTCTGATTGACTCACAGCTAAATATCTAGATAATTTGATCAGTTATCAAAGTTACTGTGTTTATTACGTCATCACTTTCTATATCAGACATGAGGGAAACTCTCACATGTGACTGTACTGATCATCACTAAACAGAACCGTCTGATTTGTGTTTTGTGTGAAATTTTATGTGATTTGAACTAATAATTGTTGGTGAGTTTATCATTATGATGAGAAGGTAGAGACTACTATGACTAACATGACTAAAAAAGCAGATTATTTATTATTACTAAACCAAATCAATATGAATTTAAAGTGAAATTATTTGCTGCTTTATTTAATGGGCCAAATACAGTAGTAATTATGTGATGTCACTCACCACATCTTTATTAACATGTTTATTATGAGTCTTAAGTGATCTCTACACTTTTTCAGTGCCTGTATGTTTTCTTTGTGTGATATTCTTGCTCATAAACATCATACATTTAAGATCTATGTTTTATTCAGACTCTGCACACATCCAGGTTTTGGTGAATCTGATCATCGCAGCAGTTTCCTCTGTCATTTTCCTCAAAACTTCATTTTATAGGACATAAAGCCCTAAAACCTCCAGTTGTTTGTGATGGTCAGCGTGATCCTGTTGTGTTCAGTCTGTTCTCCTCTTTAGGGGTCTTAGGTTCAGGTTTTTGAGGAAGACAAACCACTCTGTTTTTTTATTTATTTAGTTTTTACACATGACGGTGTCTAGAAATCACCCTACAAGAGGTTAGAAAGTGTCAAATGTGAGAAAAGGTGAACTGCCCCTTTAATTGACTCTGATTACATCACACTGCATAATTTTTCCAAGTTTTAGTCCTACAAAAACTACATTCATTCATTCATTCATTCATTCATTCTCTACTGCTTATCTGAACTACCTCGGGTCATGATCTCAGGTGTCATCGGGCATCAAGGCAGGATTCACCCTGGACGGAGTGCCAACCCTTACACAGGGCACACACACACACTCTTATTCACTCACGCACTCACACACTACGGACAATTTTTCCAGAGATGCCAATCAACCTTCCATGTATGTCTTTGGACCGGGGAGGAAACCGGAGTACCCGGAGGAAACTCCCGAGGCACGGGGAGAGCATGCAAACTCCACACACACAAGGCGGAGGCGGGAATCGAACCCCCAACCCTGGAGGTGTGAGGCGAACGTGCAAAGATTGGGCGTGGCTTTCTGTAGGGATTCTGTAGCTCTTGTAGTTCTAGTTCTCCACAGCTGATTAAAGCCCTGTTTATAATTGCTGTCAGTTTAATATTGTAAACTAAATGTTCTGCTGGTTCATAACTTTAATAAATACATTTATAAATTCTTCCAAAAAAATGTGACTGAATAAATAAAGTCTCTGATTTGGGGAAATAATGGAGTGAAACATGCTGAGCTCCGTAACAGAGTCTGAGGCATCATTTTAACCAGAAACAGAAGGCCAGAGTTTATTTCCTGGTGATGGTGCAGACTCTCCATGACAGAATGTGATCATGTGACCAGCGTGCTCTCTATAATTGAACTCTATGAGCTGTACAGATGAGGACCTCTGATGTTCAAACACTGCAAATGTATTAGATGTGTCATTAATAGAAAGCTGAGCTCTGTGATGTGTTTTGTACATTTCAGTGATGAACATCATCACATTTTAGACTCATGAAGCATCATTACACCCTGATGAGTAAATTCTGTGTCCTGATCTTCATATTACATGTAGATGTTGTAACTTTTACACTTAAAGTGGAAGTTCACCTTTTTACACATTTGAGCGATTGATTTCTAGTCACTCAGAGAGTTTTATATCATTACATGATGTTTCAATATGTATATTTCATCCATTAAGGATCATTTTGTACAATGAATTATAATAAGATAGATTTGTGAGTCTAAGTGCAGTAATTGTGTTTCCTCTATTCGATTCCTCAATTTATTTTTTAAACAGAAAACATAAACCACTAAAACCTCCAGTTGTTTGTGATGGTCAGCGTGATCCTGTTGTGTTCAGTCTGTTCTCTTCTTTAGGGGTCGTAGGTTCAGGTTCTGGAGGAAGACAAACCACTGTTTAATTTTAATTAATTTTAACAAATGATTTAATCAGCTGTTAATAAAACTTCCTGAGGTGTCTAGAAATCACCATACAAGAGTTTAGAAAGTGTCAAATGTGGAAAAAAAGGTGAACTGCCCCTTTAAGTGACTGATTATTTACAAATCCTGTTATTTAATATTTTACACTTAATAGAAGTACAGAATCAATTAAATGTACTTTATATACTGTGTAAAATTTATTATTATTTTTTATTTATTAATAATTATAAAATATTAACAAAAACAAAAGTATGTAAAGTGGAAAAACTTCATTTTTTCTGTATTTTTCTCTCTGTATGTGTGAGAGTTCTCTCTGTGTTTACTGTAATAATGTTAATCTTTCACTTTTCTCCAGCTTTCACTTTACAGACGGAGAGAAAAAGAAGAAATGGACAAAATTTCTACTGGATTTGTGTCTGCAAACAGCTCTACACCAACCACAAAACATCCAGGAGACAGTGAAGAAAGTGATGACAGATTATTATGAAGAACAGAGTGATTTCCTGCTGGATCTGTTCTCACAGCTGAAGCAGTATGAGAGTAAAACACACAGGACTGTCCTTCCAGCATTGCTGACAGTTTACCAGTCACTTCCTGTTTGGTCCATAAATCTCTCAGAGAGAAAAGTCTCCGTCCTCCTAGAAGTGTTGAAACTCCAAACACAGAAGATACCAGTGAAGCTGAGCGACTGTTCAGATGAAGAGAGTGAAGTGAGGAGTTTCCTTCAGTGTCTGCCCTACATCTCACACCTCAGCTTTAATGAGTAAGTTATTACAGATTTCTCAGACTTTCTTTAGGGTTTGTGCTCCACAGCTGATAAAAGAACTCTTTTATTTTTAAGGAAATATTTCTGCAAATAAATGTGACTCATCCTGAACTCAGTTTTAAATTAATATATGATTTTTTTCAGTAGTGAAATGTAAATAATCATTTCATGTTTTTCTTACAAAAACATCCCAGACTTCCAGTGACATTTTAAATGTTTTAATTTTAGTGTCATATAATTTTTGCACATTTGTTTTTCTGATTTAAATCTAAAAATCCTCCAGTCATCTGATCCAGGACACTTTACTGTAGTGCACTAAATATCAGAACTGAATACACTGAAGAACAGGAGACACTTTTTGTGTTATAAAGTTTTTCTTTCCTGTTTGGTTTATTCAGTTCTGTAAAACCTACTTGATGAAGATAAAGTGGTTAACTGTGACTGAAAGATCATGTGATTGTCTGAGTGAGACTCGTGTAAGTGGAGAGATAAAGACATGTTCAGGGTGTGACTTCATCTCCAGACTCTTTATTCATCCCTGCACTAGTGACATGGCCAGACATGTGCACGGGGTAACCCGATTTTTTTTTTATTATTCCTTCATCACATTTAGGCCAAAATCACAAAGAATCAAATGTCAAACTTTTGGAAAAAGCTTGTGACAGCATTGCAAGTAGGACAAGTAAAGCAAACAATGACTTACATAGTCTTTCTTGGAACAGGGATCTCTGAGGGAAGGGAACAGCATCACTATGCCATGAGTATACTGTTCTCTGATTGCTTTATGAGGAAGTTGTCTAAGATATCAAATTGGTTCATTTACACAAATCTTCATTTGCAAATGTATTAATCACGTGAGCCGGGCATGGTGTCTTAGTGGTTAGCACGTTCGCCTCACACCTCCAGGGTTGGGGGTTCGATTCCCGCCTCCGCCTTGTGTGTGTGGAGTTTGCATGCTCCCCCCGTGCCTCGGGGGTTTCCTCCGGGTACTCCGGTTTCCTCCCCCGGAACAAAGACATGCATGGTAGGTTGATTGGCATCTCTGGAAAATTGTCCGTAGTGTGTGAGTGTGTGAGTGAATGAGAGTGTGTGTGTGTGCCCTGCGATGGGTTGGAACTCCGTCCAGGGTGTATCCTGCCTTGATGCCCGATGACGCCTGAGATAGGCACAGGCTCCCCGTGACCCGAGGTAGTTCGGATAAGTGGTAGAAGATGAATGAATGAATGAATCATGTGAGCCACCAATATGTTAATCATTTGTCTTCTGGTCACATCCGTAAGCGTTGCTGTATCTTGATACTCTTGTGCCTCTTTTCCACCAAAAAGACCCGGGTGCTGGTTCAGAGCTAGCACTGGTGCTGGTTCAAAGTTGGTTTCACTGGTGAACCTTCTAAGAACCAGTTTGCCTTTCCACCGGTTAGAGAGCATCACAGAGCCGCGTCTGACGTCACTGTATACGTGTCACGTGTCCCAGCAACTTTAGCGCAGCAGCGACAAACACAAACACAAAAATGGCGGATGTTGCTTTACTGTTAATGCTCATGACTTTGTGAACCTACGTTAACACCCAAACGCGGCGAATCCAACGTGTACGTGCAGCTCCATGTAATCTGTATAAACGGAGGTTGTAATCGAGAAAGTACATAACATTATTTTATCATTAACACAGAAAAAACTTAGCCTTAGCATGTAGCTACCTACTATCATGTGTGCTGATAATGTATCATATCGCGGTAAAGTAAAAGTGTATTAAACATTAGTATACTTAAGGTACATTATCAAATGCGCTAACAGTAGCCCCACCACAGCCCCACCCACAGCCCCTGACACAAGCGGTTCTTAAGTCTAGACCAGCAACGTTTTGGTGCTACTTAAGAACCACTTTTCCTGGTTCAGAGCCGGTGCTTTGGCTGTCGAAAAAGAAAGAACTGGTTCTAAATTAGGCTCCGAACCTGCACTCAAACTGCCTCGGTGGAAAAGGGGCATTGTAGTTCTGCTTCACCACCAGACTTGAATTTTAGTACATCTTCAACCAACTATTAAAAAAAGCATGAACATGGTGATTCACAAATTTCTACAGACTGAGAAGGGAATTAAATTTGTTCCCCCAGAGATGAAATTCTTGTCATCATTTACTCACTCATGTGTTTCCAAACCCAAAATATTTTTGTTCATCTTCAGAACAGGAAGCTTTTTTTTAATGAAATCTTAGTTATTTATTTACATTATTGCACAACAAGAAGTGTTAAATTATATTATTGTAATACCAAAGCACTTGTATCTAAAGATGAGCAAATGTCTTAAAGTTGTAGAACAACATGAGTGAGTAATTAATTACATCATTTGTATTTTCTGGGTGAACTAACTTTAAAAAGACACAACATCCAGCTTTGTTCTAACTTATTTATCAGACTGTGAGACTGTATCCTCAGGTCTCTGTCTCTTGTTAGGGACTTTATCTAAGATTAAAGTACATGCACTGGAACTACTGCTTGAGATGTGTAAGACAAGGAGACATGCAAAAGCCTTTAAATCAATGTAAATGCTGTCGGGTGACACGTCATACAGTGGTGTGAAAAAGTGTTGGCCCCCTTCCTGATTTTTTTGCACATTTGTCACACTTTAATGTTTCAGATCATCAAACAAATTTAAATATTAGTCATTAGTCATTTTATTATTAAGGGAAAACAAAATCCAAACCCACATGGCCCTGTGTGAAAAAGTGTTTGCCCCTAAACCTAATAACTGATTGGACATTAACAATAAAGTGTGACAAATGTGCAAAAAAAAAAAATAAAAAATCAGGAAGGGGGCCAACACTTTTTCACACCACTGTAGATCAATTCAGAATTTATATGATGACCTACAGATGAGCAATGATCACATCACAGACATGACAGTAAATTACATCGTCCTTTTATTATTTTTCTCCGATTACTTATTTACAAAATTTATTTCATTGTTGTTCAGTGTTAAATTATATTATTGTAATACCAAAGCACTTGTATCTAAAGATGAGCAAATGTCTTAAAGGTGTAGAACAACATGAGTGAATAATTAATTACATCATTTGTATTTTTTGGGTGAACTAACTTTAAAAAGACACAACATCCAGCTTTTTATATTTCTCAGATCTGTTTTATTTCTCTGAGCTCCACAGCTGATTAAAGCCCTGTTTATAATTGCTGTCAGTTTAACATTGTAAACTAAATGTTCTGCTGGTTCATAACTTTAATAAATACATTTATAAATTCTTCCAAAAAAATGTGACTGAATAAATAAAGTATCTGATTTGGGGAAATAATGGAGTGAAACATGCTGAGCTCCGTAACAGAGTCTGAGGCATCATTTTAACCAGAAACAGAAGACCAGAGTTTATTTCCTGGTGATGGTGCAGACTCTCCATGACAGAATGTGATCATGTGACCAGCGTGCTCTCTATAATTGAACTCTATGAGCTGTACAGATGAGGACCTCTGATGTTCAAACACTACAAATGTATTAGATGTGTCATTAATAGAAAGCTGAGCTCTGTGATGTGTTTTGTACATTTCAGTGATGAACATCGTCAAATTTTAGACTCATGAAGCATCATTACACCCTGATGAGTAAATTCTGTGTCCTGATCTTCATATTACATGTAGATGTTGTAACTTTTACACTTAAAGTGGAAGTTCACCTTTTTATACATTTGAGCGATTGATTTCTAGTCACTCAGAGAGTTTTATATCATTACATGATGTTTTAATGTGTATATTTCATCCATTAAGCATCATTTTGTACAGTAAATTATAATAAGATAGATTTGTGAGTCTAAGTGCAGTATTTGTGTTTCCTCTATTCGATTCCTCAATTTATTTTTTAAACAGAAAACATAAACCACTAAAACCTCCAGTTGTTTGTGATGGTCAGCGTGATCCTGTTGTGTTCAGTCTGTTCTCTTCTTTAGGGGTCGTTGGTTCAGGTTCTGGAGGAAGACAAACCACTGTTTAATTTTAATTAATTTTAACAAATGATTTAATCAGCTGTTATTAAAACTTCCTGAGGTGTCTAGAAATCACTATACAAGAGTTTAGAAAGTGTCAAATGTGGAAAAAAATGTGATCTGCCCCTTTAAGTGACTCTGATTATTTACAAATCCTGTTATTTAATATTTTACACTTAATAGAAGTACAGAATCAATTAAATGTACTTTATATACACTGTACAATTTATTATTATTTTTTATTTATTAATAATTATAAAATATTAACAAAAACAAAAGTATGTAAAGTGGAAAAACTTTATTTCTTCTGTATTTTTCTCTCTGTATGTGTGAGAGTTCTCTCTGTGTTTACTGTAATAATGTGAATCTTTCACTTTTCTCCAGCTTTTACTTTACAGACGGAGAGAAAAAGAAGAAATGGAGAAAATTTCTACTGGATTTGTGTCTGCAAACAGCTCTACACCAACCACAAAACATCCAGGAGACAGTGAAGAAAGTGATGACAGAGATTGAAGAATATGAGGAAGAAGAAGATTATTATGAAGAACAGAGTGATTTCCTGCTGGATCTGTTCTCACAGCTGAAGCAGTATGAGAGTAAAACACACAGGACTGTCCTTCCAGCATTGCTGACAGTTTACCAGTCACTTCCTGTTTGGTCCATAAATCTCTCAGAGAGAAAAGTCTCCGACCTCCTAGAAGTGCTGAAACTCCAAACACAGAAGATACCAGTGAAGCTGAGAGACTGTTCAGGTGAAGAGAGTGAAGTGAGGAGTTTACTTCAGTGTCTGCCCTACATCTCACACCTCAGCTTTAATGTGTAAGTTATTACAGATTTCTCAGACTTTCTTTAGTGTTTGTGCTCCACAGCTGATAAAAGAACTCTTTTATTTTTAAGGAAATATTTCTGCAAATAAATGTGACTCATCCTGAACTCAATTTTAAATTAATATATGATATTTTTCAGGAGTGAAATCTAAACAATCTTTTCATGTTTTTCTTACAAAAACATCCCAGTCTTCCAGTGACATTTTAAATGTTTTAATTTTAGTGTAATATAATTTTTGTACATTTGTTTTTCTGATTTAAATCTAAAAATCCTCCAGTCATCTGATCCAGGACACTTTACTGTAGTGCACTAAATATCAGAACTGAATACACTGAAGAACAGGAGACACTTTTTGTGTTATAAAGTTTATAGTAAAGTTTTAGTGAAAATGCCTCATTTTTTTATAGAAGTCTGAGGAATCTGTCCTTCCTCTTCATCTACCTTATTTCCTGTTTGGTTTATTTAGTTCTGTAAAACCTACTTGATGAAGATAAAGTGGTTAACTGTGACTGAAAGATCATGTGATTGTCTGAGTGAGACTCGTGTAAGTGGAGAGATAAAGACATGTTCAGGGTGTGACTTCATCTCCAGACTCTTTATTCATCCCTGCACTAGTGACATGGCCAGACATGTGCACGGGGTAACCCGATTTTTTTTTTATTATTCCTTCATCACATTTAGGCCAAAATCACAAAGAATCAAATGTCAAACTTTTAGAAAAAGCTTGTGACAGCATTGCAAGTAGGACAAGTAAAGCAAACAATGACTTACATAGTCTTTCTTGGAACAGGGATCTCTGAGGGAAGGGAACAGCATCACTATGCCATGAGCATACTGTTCTCTGATTGCTTTATGAGGAAGTTACCTAAGATATCAAATTGGTTCATTTACACAAATCTTCATTTGCAAATGTATTAATCACGTGAGCCGGGCACGGTGGCTTAGTGGTCAGCACGTTCACCTCACACCTCCAGGGTCGGGGGTTCGATTCCCACCTCCAACTTGTGTGTGTGGAGTTTGCATGTTCTCCCCGTGCCTCGGGGGTTTCCTCCGGGTACTCCGGTTTCCTCCCCCGGTCCAAAGACATGCATGGTAGGTTGATTGGCATCTCTGGAAAATTGTCCGTAGTGTGTGATTGTGTGAATGAATGAGAGTGTGTGTGTGCCCTGCGATGGGTTGGCACTCCGTCCAGGGTGTATCCTGCCTTGATGCCCGATGACGCCTGAGATGGGCACAGGCTCCCCGTGACCCGAGGTAGTTCGGATAAGCGGTAGAAAATGAATGAATGAATGAATCATGTGAGCCACCAATATGTTAATCATTTGTCTTCTGGTCACATCCGTAAGCGTTGCTGTATCTTGATACTCTTGTGCCTCTTTTCCACCAAAAAGAACCGGGTGCTGGTTCAGAGCTAGCACTGGTGCTGGTTCAAAGTTGGTTTCACTGGTGAACCTTCTAAGAACCAGTTTGCCTTTCCACCGGTTAGAGAGCATCACAGAGCCGCGTCTGACGTCACTGTATACGTGTCACGTGTCCCAGCAACTTTAGCGCAGCAGCGACAAACACAAACACAAAAATGGCGGATGTTGCTTTACTGTTAATGCTCATGACTTTGTGAACCTACGTTAACACCCAAACGCGGCGAATCCAACGTGTACGTGCAGCTCCGTGTAATCTGTATAAACGGAGGTTGTAATCGAGAAAGTACATAACATTATTTTATCATTAACACAGAAAAAACTTAGCCTTAGCATGTAGCTACTGATTATCATGTGTGCTGATAATGTATCATATCGCGGTAAAGTAAAAGTGTATTAAACATTAGTATACTTAAGGTACATTATCAAATGCGCTAACAGTAGCCCCACCACAGCCCCACCCACAGCCCCTGACACAAGCGGTTCTTAAGTCTAGACCAGCAACGTTTTGGTGCTACTTAAGAACCACTTTTCCTGGTTCAGAGCCGGTGCTTTGGCTGTCGAAAAAGAAAGAACTGGTTCTAAATTAGGCTCCGAACCTGCACTCAAACTGCCTCGGTGGAAAAGGGGCATTGTAGTTCTGCTTCACCACCAGACTTGAATTTTAGTACATCTTCAACCAACTATTAAAAAAAGCATGAACATGGTGATTCACAAATTTCTACAGACTGAGAAGGGAATTAAATTTGTTCCCCCAGAGATGAAATTCTTGTCATCATTTACTCACTCATGTGTTTCCAAACCCAAAATATTTTTGTTCATCTTCAGAACAGGAAGCTTTTTTTTAATGAAATCTTAGTTATTTATTTACATTATTGCACAACAAGAAGTGTTAAATTATATTATTGTAATACCAAAGCACTTGTATCTAAAGATGAGCAAATGTCTTAAAGGTGTAGAACAACATGAGTGAGTAATTAATTACATCATTTTTATTTTCTGGGTGAACTAACTTTAAAAAGACACAACATCCAGCTTTGTTCTAACTTATTTATCAGACTGTGAGACTGTATCCTCAGGTCTCTGTCTCTTGTTAGGGACTTTATCTAAGATTAAAGTAGATGCACTGGAACTACTGCTTGAGATGTGTAAGACAAGGAGACATGCAAAAGCCTTTAAATCAATGTAAATGCTGTCGGGTGACACGTCATACAGTGGTGTGAAAAAGTGTTGGCCCCCTTCCTGATTTTTTTGCACATTTGTCACACTTTAATGTTTCAGATCATCAAACAAATTTAAATATTAGTCATATTTCCAATTTTTATTATTAAGGGAAAACAAAATCCAAACCCACATGGCCCTGTGTGAAAAAGTGTTTGCCCCTAAACCTAATAACTGATTGGACATTAACAATAAAGTGTGACAAATGTGCAAAAAAAAAAAAAAAAAAAATCAGGAAGGGGGCCAACACTTTTTCACACCACTGTAGATCAATTCAGAATTTATATGATGACCTACAGATGAGCAATGATCACATCACAGACATGACAGTAAATTACATCGTCCTTTTATTATTTTTCTCCGATTACTTATTTACAAAATTTATTTCATTGTTGTTCAGTGTTAAATTATATTATTGTAATACCAAAGCACTTGTATCTAAAGATGAGCAAATGTCTTAAAGGTGTAGAACAACATGAGTGAATAATTAATTACATCATTTGTATTTTTTGGGTGAACTAACTTTAAAAAGACACAACATCCAGCTTTTTATATTTCTCAGGTCTGTTTTATTGCTCTGAGCTCCACAGCTGATTAAAGCCCTGTTTATAATTGCTGTCAGTTTAACATTGTAAACTAAATGTTCTGCTGGTTCATAACTTTAATAAATACATTTATAAATTCTTCCAAAAAAATGTGACTGAATAAATAAAGTATCTGATTTGGGGAAATAATGGAGTGAAACATGCTGAGCGCCGTAACAGAGTCTGAGGCATCATTTTAACCAGAAACAGAAGTCCAGAGTTTATTTCCTGGTGATGGTGCAGACTCTCCATGACAGAATGTGATCATGTGACCAGCGTGCTCTCTATAATTGAACTCTATGAGCTGTACAGATGAGGACCTCTGATGTTCAAACACTACAAATGTATTATATGTGTCATTAATAGAAAGCTGAGCTCTGTGATGTGATTTGTACATTTCAGTGATGAACATCGTCACATTTTAGACTCATGAAGCATCATTACACCCTGATGAGTAAATTCTGTGTCCTGATCTTCATATTACATGTAGATGTTGTAACTTTTACACTTAAAGTGGAAGTTCACCTTTTTATACATTTGAGTGATTGATTTCTAGTCACTCAGAGAGTTTTATATCATTACATGATGTTTTAATGTGTATATTTCATCCATTAAGGATCATTTTGTACAGTAAATTATAATAAGATAGATTTGTGAGTCTAAGTGCAGTAATTGTGTTTCCTCTATTCGATTCCTCAATTTATTTTTTAAACAGAAAACATAAAGCCCTAAAACCTCCAGTTGTTTGTGATGGTCAGCGTGATCCTGTTGTGTTCAGTCTGTTCTCTTCTTTAGGGGTCGTAGGTTCAGGTTCTGGAGGAAGACAAACCACTGTTTAATTTTAATTAATTTTAACAAATGATTTAATCAGCTGTTATAAAAACTTCCTGAGGTGTCTAGAAATCACCATACAAGAGTTTAGAAATGTGAAAAAAGGTGAACTGCCCCTTTAAGTGACTGATTATTTAAAAATCCTGTTTTTTAATATTTTACACTTAATAGAAGTACAGAATCAATTAAATGTACTTTATATACAGTATACAATTATTATTATTTTTTATTTATTAATAATTATAAAATATTAACAAAAACAAAAGTATGTAAAGTGGAAAAACTTTATTTCTTCTGTATTTTTCTCTCTGTATGTGTGAGAGTTCTCTCTGTGTTTACTGTAATAATGTGAATCTTTCACTTTTCTCCAGCTTTTACTTTACAGACGGAGAGAAAAAGAAGAAATGGAGAAAATTTCTACTGGATTTGTGTCTGCAAACAGCTCTACACCAACCACAAAACATCCAGGAGACAGTGAAGAAAGTGATGACAGATTATTATGAAGAACAGAGTGATTTCCTGCTGGATCTGTTCTCACATGTGAAGCAGTATGAGAGTAAAACACACAGGACTGTCCTTCCAGCATTGCTGACAGTTTACCAGTCACTTCCTGTTTGGTCCATAAATCTCTCAGAGAGAAAAGTCTCCGACCTCCTAGAAGTGTTGAAACTCCAAACACAGAAGATACCAGTGAAGCTGAGAGACTGTTCAGATGAAGAGAGTGAAGTGAGGAGTTTCCTTCAGTGTCTGCCCTACATCTCACACCTCAGCTTTAATGAGTAAGTTATTACAGATTTCTCAGACTTTCTTTAGTGTTTGTGCTCCACAGCTGATAAAAGAACTCTTTTATTTTTAAGGAAATATTTCTGCAAATAAATGTGACTCATCCTGAACTCAGTTTTAAATTCGATTTTTTTCAGTACTGAAATCTAAACAATCTTTTAATGTTTTTCTTACAAAAACATCCCAGACTTCCAGTGACATTTTAAATGTTTTAATTTTAGTGTAATTTAATTTTTGCACATTTGTTTTTCTGATTTAAATCTAAAAATCCTCCAGTCATCTGATCCAGGACACTTTACTGTAGTGCACTAAATATCAGAACTGAATACACTGAAGAACAGGAGACACTTTTTGTGTTATAAAGTTTATAGTAAAGTTTTAGTGAAAATGCCTCATTTATTTATAGAAGTCTGAGGAATCTGTCCTTCCTCTTCATCTACCTTATTTCCTGTTTGGTTTATTCAGTTCTGTAAAACCTACTTGATGAAGATAAAGTGGTTAACTGTGACTGAAAGATCATGTGATTGTCTGAGTGAGACTCGTGTAAGTGGAGAGATAAAGACATGTTCAGGGTGTGACTTCATCTCCAGACTCTCGACTCCTTCCTCTTTATTTATCCCTGCACTAGTGACATGGCCAGACATGTGCACGGGGTAACATGACTGTAGTCCAGGGCCGAGGGGGAATTGCTGGGACCTAAATTAATCAAAAGCTGTGTAACATATTTAATTTTCTGTCCCAGTGAGTGGAATATTTTTGAATAAATATTGTAGCTCCTCCAAATTCACTACTTTCTTTAAACAGGTGCTTTGATTTGCTCAGTGTTACATTGATCATATTTGACTTGTGTTTATTGGTTTAAGTTGTGAAAATGGGAGAGTTACAAACACACACAGGTTCAGTCATGTGGCCTTTTTATTCTTTATAGTTACAAACAAAAACATAAGATTTTATTAGATATAACTCCTTTTAATATTATCTAGCTAATTATCATGATGATTGAGATCCTGAGACAAACACAAATGCAGGTGAAACAGCTTTAATGAAACTAAATTACTAACAAATTGATGATCAGAAACACAGACACAGGTCAGATGATCAGTAAACAGAACAGACTGATCAAGGCAATAAGAAAGGGAACAAGGTCCAGAAACTAGCTGAAACCAGGAGAGCAGAAACAGTGACCAAAAGACTCGGTACAGGCAGGAACAAAGCAGAAACTGTGTGAATCCTTCAGGTGTGTGTGTGTGTGTGTTTGTGTGTGTGTGTGTGTGTGTGTTTGTGTGTGTGTGTGTGTGTGTGTCTGTGTGTGCGTGTCTGTGTGTGTGTGTGTGTGGGTGTGGGTGTGTGTGTGTGGGTGTGTGTGTGTGTGTGTGTGTGTGTGTATGAATCTCTATAAGATGTGTAGACCGAGTGCAGGAGTGTGTGTGTGTGTGCGTGTGCGTGTGCGTGTGCGTGTGCGTGTGTGTCTGTGTGGGTGTGGGTGTGGGTGTGTGTGTGTGTGTATGAATCTCTATAAGATGTGTAGACCGAGTGCAGGAGTGTGTGTGTGTGTGTGTGTGCGTGTGCGTGTGCGTGTGTGTGTGCGTGTATGAATCTCTATAAGACGTGTAGACCGAGTGCAGGAGTGTGTGTGTGTGTGTGCGTGTGCGTGTGCGTGTGTGCGTGTGTGTGTGTGTGTGTGTGTGTGTGTGTATGAATCTCTATAAGACGTGTAGACCGAGTGCAGGAGTGTGTGTGTGTGTGTGTGTATGAATCTCTATAAGACGTGTAGACCGAGTGCAGGTGTGACTGAGAACAGGTGTGTGATCAGAAGTCAGGTGACTGAATGAGGAAGTGAATGTACAGTGTAGGAAGTGGAGTCTGGTGCAGACATGACTGTAGGCTGTGGTGCATGTTGGGAAGTGGAGTTTGTGGATCTGTTATAACTGTCAATTATCATGATGTTGGATAAAAGCAATCATGATGATGGAAGATGAATCTTTGTTTCTCCAAAAATTATTAACAATATAAAGTGTTTGGGTTCATATTTCTAATGTTATTTATTTATTTTTAGTCTTTATTCCCAGAGGAAGAAACACACAGAGTTCCTGATGAATCTCTTCCATCACACTACAGAAAGTGACAGACACACAGGGGGAAAATCACTGGAGCTGTTAGCATCAGTGTGTAATCACACATCTTTTCCTTATGGAGAAAACTCTACAGTTTATAACAGTGATTTCCTGCTGGATCTGTTCTCACATGTGAAGCAGTATGAGAGTAAAACACACAGGACTGTCCTTCCAGTATTGCTGACAGTTTACCAGTCACTTCCTGTTTGGTCCATAAATCTCTCAGAGAGAAAAGTCTCCGTCCTCCTAGAAGTGCTGAAACTCCAAACACAGAAGATACCAGTGGAGCTGAGAGACTGTTCAGATGAAGAGAGTGAAGTGAGGAGTTTCCTTCAGTGTCTGCCCTACATCTCACACCTCAGGTTTAATGAGTAAGTTATTACAGATTTCTCAGACTTTCTTTAGTGTTTGTGCTCCACAGCTGATAAAAGAACTCTTTTATTTTTAAGGAAATATTTCTGCAAATAAATGTGACTCATCCTGAACTCAGTTTTAAATTCGATTTTTTCAGGAGTGAAATCTAAACGATCTTTTCATGTTTTTCTTACAAAAACATCCCAGACTTCCAGTGACATTTTAAATGTTTTAATTTTAGTGTAATATAATTTTTGCACATTTGTTTTTCTGATTTAAATCTAAAAATCCTCCAGTCATCTGATCCAGGACACTTTACTGTAGTGCACTAAATATCAGAACTGAATACACTGAAGAACAGGAGACACTTTTTGTGTTATAAAGTTTATAGTAAAGTTTTAGTGAAAATGCCTCATTTATTTATAGAAGTCTGAGGAATCTGTCCTTCCTCTTCATCTACCTTATTTCCTGTTTGGTTTATTCAGTTCTGTAAAACCTACTTGATGAAGATAAAGTGGTTAACTGTGACTGAAAGATCATGTGATTGTCTGAGTGAGACTCGTGTAAGTGGAGAGATAAAGACATGTTCAGGGTGTGACTTCATCTCCAGACTCTTTATTCATCCCTGCACTAGTGACATGGCCAGACATGTGCACGGGGTAACCCGATTTTTTTTATTATTATTCCTTCATCACATTTAGGCCAAAATCACAAAGAATCAAATGTCAAACTTTTAGAAAAAGCTTGTGACAGCATTGCAAGTAGGACAAGTAAAGCAAACAATGACTTACATAGTCTTTCTTGGAACAGGGATCTCTGAGGGAAGGGAACAGCATCACTATGCCATGAGTATACTGTTCTCTGATTGCTTTATGAGGAAGTTACCTAAGATATCAAATTGGTTCATTTACACAAATCTTCATTTGCAAATGTATTAATCACGTGAGCCGGGCACGGTGGCTTAGTGGTTAGCACGTTCGCCTCACACCTCCAGGGACGGGGGTTCGATTCCCGCCTCCACCTTGTGTGTGTGGAGTTTGCATGTTCTCCCCGTGCCTCGGGGGTTTCCTCCGGGTACTCCGGTTTCCTCCCCCGGTCCAAAGACATGCATGGTAGGTTGATTGGTATCTCTGGAAAATTGTCCATAGTGTGTGATTGCGTGAGTGAATGAGAGTGTGTGTGTGCCCTGTGATGGGTTGGCACTCCGTCCAGGGTGTATCCTGCCTTGATGCCCGATGACGCCTGAGATAGGCACAGGCTCCCCGTGACCCGAGGTAGTTCGGATAAGCGGTAGAAAATGAATGAATGAATGAATCATGTGAGCCACCAATATGTTAATCATTTGTCTTCTGGTCACATCCGTAAGCGTTGCTGTATCTTGATACTCTTGTGCATCTTTTCCACCAAAAAGAACCGGGTGCTGGTTCAGAGCTAGCACTGGTGCTGGTTCAAAGTTGGTTTCACTGGTGAACCTTCTAAGAACCAGTTTGCCTTTCCACCGGTTAGAGAGCATCACAGAGCCGCGTCTGACGTCACTGTATACGTGTCACGTGTCCCAGCAACTTTAGCGCAGCAGCGACAAACACAAACACAAAAATGGCGGATGTTGCTTTACTGTTAATGCTCATGACTTTGTGAACCTACGTTAACACCCAAACGCGGCGAATCCAACGTGTACGTGCAGCTCCATGTAATCTGTATAAACGGAGGTTGTAATCGAGAAAGTACATAACATTATTTTATCATTAACACAGAAAAAACTTAGCCTTAGCATGTAGCTACTGATTATCATGTGTGCTGATAATGTATCATATCGCGGTAAAGTAAAAGTGTATTAAACATTAGTATACTTAAGGTACATTATCAAATGCGCTAACAGTAGCCCCACCACAGCCCCACCCACAGCCCCTGACACAAGCGGTTCTTAAGTCTAGACCAGCAACGTTTTGGTGCTACTTAAGAACCACTTTTCCTGGTTCAGAGCCGGTGCTTTGGCTGTCGAAAAAGAAAGAACTGGTTCTAAATTAGGCTCCGAACCTGCACTCAAACTGCCTCGGTGGAAAAGGGGCATTGTAGTTCTGCTTCACCACCAGACTTGAATTTTAGTACATCTTCAACCAACTATTAAAAAAAGCATGAACATGGTGATTCACAAATTTCTACAGACTGAGAAGGGAATTAAATTTGTTCCCCCAGAGATGAAATTCTTGTCATCATTTACTCACTCATGTGTTTCCAAACCCAAAATATTTTTGTTCATCTTCAGAACAGGAAGCTTTTTTTTAATGAAATCTTAGTTATTTATTTACATTATTGCACAACAAGAAGTGTTAAATTATATTATTGTAATACCAAAGCACTTGTATCTAAAGATGAGCAAATGTCTTAAAGGTGTAGAACAACATGAGTGAGTAATTAATTACATCATTTGTATTTTCTGGGTGAACTAACTTTAAAAAGACACAACATCCAGCTTTGTTCTAACTTATTTATCAGACTGTGAGACTGTATCCTCAGGTCTCTGTCTCTTGTTAGGGACTTTATCTAAGATTAAAGTAGATGCACTGGAACTACTGCTTGAGATGTGTAAGACAAGGAGACATGCAAAAGCCTTTAAATCAATGTAAATGCTGTCGGGTGACACGTCATACAGTGGTGTGAAAAAGTGTTGGCCCCCTTCCTGATTTTTTTGCACATTTGTCACACTTTAATGTTTCAGATCATCAAACAAATTTAAATATTAGTCATATTTCCAATTTTTATTATTAAGGGAAAACAAAGCCCAAACCCACATGGCCCTGTGTGAAAAAGTGTTTGCCCCTAAACCTAATAACTGATTGGACATTAACAATAAAGTGTGACAAATGTGCAAAAAAAAAAAAAAAATCAGGAAGGGGGCCAACACTTTTTCACACCACTGTAGATCAATTCAGAATTTATATGATGACCTACAGATGAGCAATGATCACATCACAGACATGACAGTAAATTACATCGTCCTTTTATTATTTTTCTCCGATTACTTATTTACAAAATTTATTTCATTGTTGTTCAGTGTTAAATTATATTATTGTAATACCAAAGCACTTGTATCTAAAGATGAGCAAATGTCTTAAAGGTGTAGAACAACATGAGTGAATAATTAATTACATCATTTGTATTTTTTGGGTGAACTAACTTTAAAAAGACACAACATCCAGCTTTTTATATTTCTCAGCTCTGTTTTATTGCTCTGAGCTCCACAGCTGATTAAAGCCCTGTTTATAATTGCTGTCAGTTTAATATTGTAAACTAAATGTTCTGCTGGTTCATAACTTTAATAAATACATTTATAAATTCTTCCAAAAAATGTGACTGAATAAATAAAGTCTCTGATTTGGGGAAATAATGGAGTGAAACATGCTGAGCTCCGTAACAGAGTCTGAGGCATCATTTTAACCAGAAACAGAAGTCCAGAGTTTATTTCCTGGTGATGGTGCAGACTCTCCATGACAGAATGTGATCATGTGACCAGCGTGCTCTCTATAATTGAACTCTATGAGCTGTACAGATGAGGACTTCTGATGTTCAAACACTACAAATGTATTATATGTGTCATTAATAGAAAGCTGAGCTCTGTGATGTGTTTTGTACATTTCAGTGATGAACATCGTCACATTTTAGACTCATGAAGCATCATTACACCCTGATGAGTAAATTCTGTGTCCTGATCTTCATATTACATGTAGATGTTGTAACTTTTACACTTAAAGTGGAAGTTCACCTTTTTACACATTTGAGCGATTGATTTCTAGTCACTCAGAGAGTTTTATATCATTACATGATGTTTCAATATGTATATTTCATCCATTAAGGATCATTTTGTACAGTAAATTATAATAAGATAGATTTGTGAGTCTAAGTGCAGTAATTGTGTTTCCTCTATTCGATTCCTCAATTTATTTTTTAAACAGAAAACATAAACCACTAAAACCTCCAGTTGTTTGTGATGGTCAGCGTGATCCTGTTGTGTTCAGTCTGTTCTCTTCTTTAGGGGTCGTAGGTTCAGGTTCTGGAGGAAGACAAACCACTGTTTAATTTTAATTAATTTTAACAAATGATTTAATCAGCTGTTATTAAAACTTCCTGAGGTGTCTAGAAATCACCATACAAGAGTTTAGAAAGTGTCAAATGTGGGAAAAAAATGTGATCTGCCCCTTTAAGTGACTCTGATTATTTACAAATCCTGTTGTTTAATATTTTACACTTAATAGAAGTACAGAATCAATTAAATGTACTTTATATACACTGTACAATTTATTATTATTTTTTATTTATTAATAATTATAAAATATTAACAAAAACAAAAGTAAGTAAAGTGGAAAAACTTTATTTCTTCTGTATTTTTCTCTCTGTATGTGTGAGAGTTCTCTCTGTGTTTACTGTAATAATGTGAATCTTTCACTTTTCTCCAGGTCTCACTTTACAGACGAAGAGAAAAAGAAGAAATGGACAAAATTTCTACTGGATTTGTGTCTGCAACCAGCTCTACAACAACCACAAAACATCCAGGAGACAGTGAAGAAAGTGATGCCAGGTTATTATGAAGAACAGAGTGATTTCCTGCTGGATCTGTTCTCACATGTGAAGCAGTATGAGAGTAAAACACACAGGACTGTCCTTCCAGTATTGCTGACAGTTTACCAGTCACTTCCTGTTTGGTCCATAAATCTCTCAGAGAGAAAAGTCTCCGTCCTTCTAGAAGTGTTGAAACTCCAAACACAGAAGATACCAGTGAAGCTGAGATACTGTTCAGATGAAGAGAGTGAAGTGAGGAGTTTCCTTCAGTGTCTGCCCTACATCTCACACCTCAGCTTTAAACAGTAAGTTATTACAGATTTCTCAGACTTTCTTTAGTGTTTGTGCTCCACAGCTGATAAAAGAACTCTTTTATTTTTAAGGAAATATATAATAAGGAACTCAATTTTAAATTAGATTTTTTCAGTAATGAAATCTAAACGATCTTTTCATGTTTTTCTTACAAAAACATCCCAGACTTCCAGTGACATTTTAAATTATTTAATTTTAGTGTAATTTAATTTTTGCACATTTGTTTTTCTGATTTAAATCTAAAAATCCTCCAGTCATCTGATCCAGGACACTTTACTGTAGTGCACTAAATATCAGAACTGAATACACTGAAGAACAGGAGACACTTTTTGTGTTATAAAGTTTATAGTAAAGTTTTAGTGAAAATGCCTCATTTATTTATAGAAGTCTGAGGAATCTGTCCTTCCTCTTCATCTACCTTATTTCCTGTTTGGTTATTACAGCTCCTTTAAATTCACTACTTTCTTTAAACAGGTGCTTTGATTTGCTCAGTGTTACATTGATCATATTTGACTTGTGTTTATTGGTTTAAGTTGTGAAAATGGGAGAGTTACAAACACACACAGGTTCAGTCATGTGGCCTTTTTATTCTTTATAGTTACAAACAAAAACATAAGATTTTATTAGATATAACTCCTTTTAATATTATCTAGCTAATTATCATGATTATTGAGATCCTGAGACAAACACAAATGCAGGTGAAACAGCTTTAATGAAACTAAATTACTAACAAATTGATGGTCAGAAACACAGACACAGGTCAGATGATCAGTAAACAGAACAGAATGATCAAGGCAATAAGAAAGGTAACAAGGTCCAGAAACTAGCTGAAACCAGGAGAGCAGAAACAGTGACCAAAAGACTCGGTACAGACAGGAACAAAGCAGAAACTGTGTGAATCCCTCAGGTGTGTGTGTGTGTGTGTGTGTGTGTGTGTGTGTGTGTGCGTGTGCGTGTGCGTGTGTGTGTGCGTGTGTGAATCTCTATAAGACGTGTAGACCGAGTGCAGGTGTGACTGAGAACAGGTGTGTGATCAGAAGTCAGGTGACTGAATGAGGAAGTGAATGTACAGTGTAGGAAGTGGAGTCTGGTGCAGACATGACTGTAGGCTGTGGTGCATGTTGGGAAGTGGAGTTTGTGGATCTGTTATAACTGACCATTATCATGATGTTGGATAAAAGCAATCATGATGATGGAAGATGAATCTTTGTTTCTCCAAAAATTATTAACAATATAAAGTGTTTGGGTTCATATTTCTAATGTTATTTATTTATTTTTAGTGATTGTTCCCAGAGGAAGAAACACACAGAGTTCTTGATGAATCTCCTCCATCACACTACAGAAATTGACAGACACACAGGGGGAAAATCACTGGAGCTGTTAGCATCAGTGTGTAATCACACATCTTTTCCTTATGGAGAAAACTCTACAGTTTATAACAGTGATTTCCTGCTGGATCTGTTCTCACATGTGAAGCAGTATGAGAGTAAAACACACAGGACTGTCCTTCCAGCATTGCTGCCAGTTTACCAGTCACTTCCTGTTTGGTCCATAAATCTCTCAGAGAGAAAAGTCTCCGACCTCCTAGAAGTGCTGAAACTCCAAACACAGAAGATACCAGTGGAGCTGAGAGACTGTTCAGATGAAGAGAGTAAAGTGAGGAGTTTCCTTCAGTGTCTGCCCTACATCTCACACCTCAGCTTTAAACAGTAAGTTATTACAGATTTCTCAGACTTTCTTTAGTGTTTGTGCTCCACAGCTGATAAAAGAACTCTTTTATTTTTAAGGAAATATATAATAAGGAACTCAATTTTAAATTAATATATGATTTTTTCAGTAGTGAAATCTAAACAATCTTTTAATGATTTTCTTACAAAAACATCCCAGACTTCCAGTGACATTTTAAATGTTTTAATTTTAGTGTAATATAATTTTTGTACATTTGTTTTTCTGATTTAAATCTAAAAATCCTCCAGTCATCTGATCCAGGACACTTTACTGTAGTGCACTAAATATCAGAACTGAATACACTGAAGAACAGGAGACACTTTTTGTGTTATAAAGTTTATAGTAAAGTTTTAGTGAAAATGCCTCATTTATTTATAGAAGTCTGAGGAATCTGTCCTTCCTCTTCATCTACCTTATTTCCTGTTTAAAATTTAAATATTTATTACAAATTTAAATTTTAGTCAAAGGTAACACGAGTAAACACAACATGCAGTTTTTAAATGAAGGTTTTTATTATTAAGAGAAAACAAAATCCAAACCCACATGGCCCTGTGTGAAAGTGTTTGCCCCTAAACCTAATACCTTGCTGGGTCGCCCTTGGCAGCAAGAACTGCAGTCAAGCAATAGTGATAACTTGCAATGAGTCTGTTACAGGGCTGTGGGGGAATTTTGATCCACTCATCTTTGCAGCATTGTTGGATTTCTGCCACATTGGATGGTTTTCGAGCACTTTTATGCCAGATGTAATACTGTAGGACACACACCTTCCAAAAAGTTTAACTTTTGTCTCATCAGTCCACAGAGTATTTTCCCAAAAGTCTTGGGGAACATCAAGATGTTTTCTGGCATCGTGGCCACGCTGTTATAATTCAATCCCTTTTTTTAGTTCAGTGTGTGTGAATATGTTCTATATACTGTATATATAAAGGATATCTTGTGTTTATACATATTAATGCATATAAAGAGAGAGAGGTCATACTGTGGCCACGAATTAAGAATTCATTCCATACTTTTAATAAACACAGGTACATTGTGGCCACGTTGTCCTTCATTTTTATATATTATTATATTGGTCCACATGCTCCATGCATTGCTCCATATTATATAATACTGTACATGGTGCTATAGAATTCACCAGCATCATTCATCAATGTTTAAGTAAATTTTATTTAATTTTACTTACCACTCAAAGCACTACGAGGTTAATGGTGATGATTTCTCCAATGATTAACAGAATTTTATGTGCGGAGTCTAATTTAATCTCTCTAAAGTGTTGGTTTAACACTGATGATCAACTATGTAATTTAACCCCAACACTGAACACCATTTTACTCTAAATGTGTTAAAATAACTGTTTAGGTGTTGAAACCAACTCTGAAATGTCTAACACCAAAATATTAACACTCCAGTTTTTGCTGTGTTGGACTGGGACAGTTAATGTGGCTATAAAACAGCAGGTTGTTTGTAACTCAGGAATCAGATCAATGTGTATTTTAAGTGAAATTATTAGCTATTTTGCACAAGCCCCAGTAAACAGTGTCAGGTGATGCTCCTGTCCATGGCTACAAGAAGAAACTGTTCATTTTTATCTTCCTTGATATGAACAGACTGATAGTCTGATGTTCTCTACACTAGCTGAATATTAGACTTTATTATTAGCCTCATTTATGTGTTTGCTCTGAGCTTTAGGTGAATCTTTTTCACTGTCTGTGAGATTCATCCTCATAACTTATATTTTTTCTTATAAACAGGTTTTATTCAGTATCTGCATACGTCCAGTTTATGGTGAATCTGATCATCGCAGCAGTCGACTGTCAATCAGATAAAGGAGAGAGTTTTACTGAGCTGCTGGTGTCAGTGTGCAGCTACAACACATTCCCTTTTAGACAAGAGGTTCATGGATTCCATGAAAAACAGAGTGAATTCCTGCTGGATCTGTTCTCACAGCTGAAGCAGTATGAGAGTAAAACATACAGGACTGTCCTTCCAGCATTGCTGACAGTTTACCAGTCACTTCCTGTTTGGTCCATAAATCTCTCAGAGAGAAAAGTCTCCGTCCTCCTAGAAGTGCTGAAACTCCAAACACAGAAGAAACCAGTGGAGCTGAGAGACTGTTCAGATGAAGAGAGTGAAGTGAGGAGTTTCCTTCAGTGTCTGCCCTACATCTCACACCTCAGGTTTGATCTGAATGCTGCATCTTCACACACAAACTTCAACACATGTTTATTCTGGGGGTTTTTGTTAGTACACAAAGAGTAAGATGTCTATTGTTGTATATTATTTGTAACTGATTATATTTCAAGTTGAAAATGAATCAAAATGTAATTAATCTCATGTTTTATAGTCGTACAACATATTTAATATAATAAACTTAAAATTGTAAGATCTGATTTGAGATTGAGGGGGCATGGTGTCTTAGTGTTTAGCACGTTCACCTCACACCTCCAGGGTTGGGGGTTCGATTCCCACCTCCGCCTTGTGTGTGTGGAGTTTGCATGTTCTCTCCGTGCCTCGGGGGTTTCCTCCGGGTACTCCGGTTTCCTCCCCCGGTCCAAAGACATGCATGGTAGGTTGATTGGCATCTCTGGAAAATTGTCCAGAGTTCAGGATAATCTTAGCTCTGATTATTAGGAAACTAAATCTTAATTTCTTCTGTTGCTTGCAGTCGAACTTATTTAAGTACATATTTATTTTGTGACTAATACAGTATCAGCTCCAACATGTTATTTATGGACTTTTACAAACAATTACATTACATTAAACACAATAACAGTACATTAAACCTGTCTGTTTTAGATGTGATTCTTGGTTAATTCCACGTTTAAGTAAAGCAGTTGTTGACCACACAGAAGATACAGAGCTGGTGAGAGCTTTCTTTGCTGCTATGGACTTCGTCCTCATTATAGATTGGGTTTTAACTACTCGTGAGTGCAGGGCTGTGAGGAAATTACTCAATCTCTCAGACTCCAGACTCAAACTCACTCTGAAACCACAAGCCATCTCTCTCAGAGGAGCCAGACTTCTCTTCAGACACATCACACACCTACAGAAACTCTGGTACATGTTAATAATCACTTTCTTCATGTTTACACCAGTCTGTGTAACATCATTAAGGTTTAACATGCTTTAGTGAAATTCACTTTGATGACTGAGTTTGTGTGAACGTTTTTCAGCCTGAGTGAGCGTGTGTTAGTGAGGATGATCCGAGCAGTGAGAGCCGGTGGGTCATTCAGGAGCAGTGAGAGCCGGTGGGTCATTCAGGAGCTCTGTCTGGACTTTAACATCATAAACCCAAAGATCTTCAGGTTTCTGAGCAGTTTGTCTTCCCTCCTGAACCTCTGGACTGTTCACTGTGTGAACCTCACTGAGTGCAGGATGGAGGCTCACTCTCTCCTCAGCCTCATGTGTCATCCTGGCCTTTTAAAGATCAGGTCAGTTTCCAGTTTACATCTTTATTATACAGAAATGTCTATATTATTGTTTATAAACTCGTGTCTGTCTGTAGATTATCGAAATCGACTCTCCAGCAGTTTACTGATCTGCTGTATGAAGCTCAGGATGGGGAACTGACTCGCTTTTTCCTTGAGAAGGTGGGAGGAGACCTGACTTCCTGTTCTCTCATCTGGGAGGAGCTTATCTATCTTCTCCAGCAGCGAGTTTGCTGCATTAGTGTGAACATCAGAAAGAACAAAATCACTCATAAACACACCAGAGAGATTCTTCCTCTACTGTCTGAAATTCAGTTTAAACGGTAAGAAGGAAGAAATGTAAAGTGTAACTATAACATCCAGATTCATCTTTTATTATAATAAAACCATTTATTTCATCTTCAGAAGTTACTAAGATACTAAGTTACTAAGATCTGTTTTCCAATTGAGATTATTTTATATGAATATGAATGTTTTGTCATGTAAAGTTTATTTACTTTGTCCATAAGAATGATTTTGACCATTAATACTAATGTACTATTGTGAATACATCGTGATAATCCAGTTGCAGAGACTGGAATTAAGTTCCATTATTATCTATTTTGAAATATTAATTTTATGTTGTATTTAGGCTCATATTCGCAAGTTCTAATTAATACTATTCTGTCCCTTCTGCAAATACGTTGCACCTCGACAGATGGTTAAACGTGATGAGGGTCAAAGGAAAAGTCAAAATTAAGAGTTCTTGTCTGTGATTTACTTTGAAATCTTGAAGCCAGTCATTCTAGTGAAACTAAAATACGAATACACCGTATATAAAGTTAAAAAAAAATATACATATATATATAAAGAAACACATTCCAGCGTTAATATACGAAAGATATAGTAGATTTAATCTTTCTTGAACATACATGTATGTTTTTTTTTAAGAATTTTTAACAAAGATAATATTAAACAAATAAATGAACTTAGACAGTGGCCTCTTTGGCCTGAAATAACAGAATATATCTTTTATCAGAAAGACATCTGCAGCCGCTTCACAGCTGATGTGAAATAAACAGTAAAACAGCTGATAGACAATGAAATAAACCCCAAATTAATAACTACTCAAATGGTCAGAACAAATACAATGTGCCAGAGAATTAATAAAAGGGTGTTTGTAACCTTCACAGATTGAACCCCAGTGTTCTGCTGTCAATCATCAGTGAGATCTATGAGACTGACTCTGCTCACTATGTGTCCAGTCTGTTAAAGTCAACACACAACTGTATTAACCTGAACAATACAGATCTGGACTCATACCACTGTACTGCCCTGTGCTTCACCCTCCAACACTGTACATCTGTCTCTCTGAGCCTGATGTGGACCTCCATACCAGATGGGGGGCTGGTGAAGATTCTACCTCTGTTCAACAGACTTTCTCAGCTCAGGTAACTCAGTGTTCACATGGACAATACCTGGGAAATAAATCTACATGTTTCAGTAATAGAAACTGCAGTAATATTTACTAATACATAAATATTTACAACAGTCAAAATGCTTCTTTTCTTTGCTCTCAGTGTTGACAGGTTTCTGTTGCTCAAGTTACTCCACTGTTGCAGTATCTCTGAGCTCCAACAGGGGGCAGCAGCAGCTGTTTTCTCTGCTCTACAGAACAGACTGGACTTCTCCTGTAGCACTGGTTTGGATCTGAGCACAGAAACACAGGATAAAACTCTGCATCTGAGCACCGAGGACTGCAGAGACATCAGCACTGCCATCCAGAAATCCCAGCAACGTACAGAGCTCATTCTAGAGGACTGTGAGCTGGAGGACACTGGAGTGGACGTGTTCTTACTCATTCTACATACTGTGACGCTACGGTGAGACACACATACAGGACAAAGGACTTTCAGGACTGGGTGGGACAAACTGAAATGTACACTGTGTGTGACTGCATTAAAAGTTTTAACACTGACTGGCCATGGTCTTACTCTCTCTCTTTCTCTCTCTCTCTCTTTCTCTCTCTCTCTCCCTCTCCCCCCCCCCCTCTCTCTTTCTCTCTCCCTCTGTCTCTCTCTCTCTTTTTCACTTTCTCTCTCTGTCTCTCTCGCTGTCTCTCTCTCTCTCTCTCCCTCTCATACTCAGCTGTAGTAAATCTTTGTTGCTCCGGTTCCTGGCTCTTCTCCGTATGGTGAATCAGTCGGACTGTGTGAGGCATGTTATGTCCCTCTCAAAGGCTCTGAATGGAGATATGGACCTCAGCAAGACCCCTCTGGATCTCGGTGCCTGTAGATCGTTAGCATTGTTTCTGGAATTTTCTGAAGGTCTGTCAGAACTGGACCTCAGTCACTGCAAGCTCACTGATCAGGACCTGGAGCTGCTGTTACCACATCTGCATAAAGTGGAGGTCCTGGAGTGAGTATACACTGTGTGTGTGTGTGTGTGTGTGTGTGTGTGTGTGTTATCTGCAGTTACACTGTACTCATTGTATGTATATGTTTGTTCTTCTCCTTAGTCTGAGTCACAATGACATAGACGACTGTTTAGCAGGAAGAATCTACACAGTTGTTTCCACCAGCAGCAACATACAGACAGTTCGGTAGGTTTGTTCATGTTTCTGTGGTGTTTCTACACACACACTGTACACTAGATAGATATGTATATAAATGTGTCCTTTTAATTAAAGTTTAAATATATATTTTTTTGTGTGTTCAGACTCTTCAACAACAGAATTACTGATAAAGAGCCTTTCCAAAAAGACAAGCGCTTTGAGATCTGGTGATGACTGTGGCCTGTTCTCAGTACAAAGCATAAAGAACCATGTATAAACAAGTCAACATGAGAGACACCATTATTCTCTTGTCTTAGTTATTTAATTATTGTGTCCAATGAGTTTGAAGTTTCATGGCATGATGTATGTGTATTTTATCTTCATGTTTGTGTTTGAAATCATGATTTCAAAGTAAAGTAAAGTGTATGAGCCAGAAGATCCATGTCATGCAGACATCAGATATTAATCTGACTCCTTGCTTGGGAACCTCTGATTTAAATCTGATACACATACATCTAACTTCAAGGGTTTTTTTTTTTTCATTTTATCTATGAAAAGTTGTTCCTCAAAGTAAACTTTTCTGTATAATCAATAGTTCAAACTCTTATTTTACTTTTACCGCCAAATGAACACAAGGTGGCAGCATAGAAACAGAAATAAATTGAAACATGCCTTTTGTCACTGTTACAGCAATTTTGAAAGACCTTTTAAACTTAGGTACAAAGCTTAAATACTGTTACTGCCTTTGGATGACTTATGAAAAATAATCTTTGTATCTGTATTTGGATTTGGTTTTAGTTATAGTTTATTTTAATTATAATTTCTGTTTAATATGTTGTCAAGATTTTCTTTTAATAACAGTGAGGGATGATAAAAACTTGTAGAATGATTATAGGGGTTTCTATTTTTAAAGACATTTTTTGAGACCTCAGTAGAGGTGTGTAGAGCACATGCTCCGTGTGGGTGATCGATGGCACCAAACAGCAGAAACAATGAGTTAAATGTGAAGAGCAGAGCAAACGTCTCCACCAGCAACGAATACAGCAGAGACATTGTTGTATTTAGTCCACTGCATCTCCAGCTGCATCTCAAGCTCGGCTCAACTAGCAGACACATTTGACAAATGAAAAAAAAAAGAAATAATACACTTGTATATCTATTCACGTTATTTGTTTATTTAAAAAAATATGGTTATATGCCTAATAAAGGATGTCAAGAAAACAAACAAAATTCCTGTGTGTGTAAGTGTAAAGACTATAATGATGGTGTCATTGTATTGTTGTGTGTTTCTGTTAGAGAGAGAGAGAGAGAGAAAGAGAGAGAGAGAGAGAGAGAGAGAGTGTAAAGGTTATAATGATGATGTGTTTGTCAGGTGAAGGTAACGAGGTCACAGCTTATTCTCCAGCTGTCCTTCCCCTCAATGTGAGTGAGTAAGTGACTAGTGTGTGAGTGTGGACCCGTCTCATTGTAATCTGATAATAACAATGTTTGCTGAAGCAGAATAATATCTCTCTGTCTCTCTCTCTCTCTCTCTCTCTCTCTCTCTTTCTTTCTCTCTCCTTCTGTCTTTCTCTCTCGTGCTTTCTCTCTCTCTTTCTCTCTCCTTCCATTTCTCTCTCCCTCTCTCTCCTTCTCTCCTTCCCTGGTGTTTCATTTACACACCTCTCACCCCCCCCCCTCTATGTCTAATAATTGCTCTATGCTTTCTATTTATTATCCTTACTCAAAGTGGGTATATACTGTACATACACACACACACACACACACACACACACTTACACACTTTCTGAACTTAAACTTCTTGTTTGATGTAACCACAATGTCACACTGAAATGTTTTATGTTTTGGCAGAAAATGCATTACAAAACATTAGAATGTCATATTTGAGACTAATTAAAGATCTAGTTTATCATTCATACTATGGGCACCCTGTCTGTAGAGAAGAGTGTGTCAATGAACAAAATTATTATTATGAATCATTTAACATTTAACATATAGGTGATTCACACTATCTATACACTTTATTTGAAAGTCTTGAAGGTTACTACAGAAAGACAGCATATTAGAATGATCATATAACCTCAATATAACGAAACCTCAATATAAACCTCAGTAACCATCACCGTATCACAGTCATGCAGTTATAGAAACTGAGACGATCACTACTATGGTGTAACTATCAATAGTACACAATACTTTTGCTTTTTTATTCACACTGCAGTCTTCACAGTTAATGTTTTGAAAGTTAATTTAGATTATTTGCAAAGCCACACTTTCTCTGTCAATTAATATTTAGTAATATTTAGTGCTTTGATATACTATAAGCGATAAGTAACACTTATTGAGATTTTAAAGTGTGTTGATCATCTCCTCAGTTTTCGTGCTGGAAAATCAGTCACATTGGAAGAAAGAGATCATCTACATAGGAAGTCGTACTTTTCAGTTCAACTTGGTTTTCTAGTCCTCTGTATTTAAAAAAGTTCTACTGAGCAGAAAACAAGTCAACACATCCGTACATCTCTCTCAAGTATGGAACCCAGAGTCAGAGGATAAACGTCAGTGGTGACTGGTGGTGAACGCAGCACAGAGAGTGAACAAGGTTCTGAAGCTCTATTTTTAGCCGAGGTGTTTCGAACTGACCCGCATGCGCAAACGAACAATAACAATGACGTCACACGCAGCACGCCGTTGCGCTAAAAAGTTGGCGAGGTTATGGAGGAGGTGTTGTATCATCTGGTGCAAGCAAACATATCATGTAATGCTATAATGTGATGTATTCAATGCAAACATTATGAGCTGGTTCACGTAACCACTTTATATAACACTCTTAACACACACGTTACCAGTCACGTTTGTGTCACGTTTTCGCCGGCGCAAAAAAAAAATAAAAAAAAAGGTTTCGCCGGCGCATAATTGTGACGAATGTCGATGTAGATTGACGTAAAAGTCGCATCGAATCCGCCTTGGTTGTTCACACTGCGGCCACATTGGAAAAGATCAGATTTGGGTCTGATTCAGGACCACATATGGAAGTGGCCCAGATCTGATTTAAAAAAATTTTGAGATTTGAGTGTTCACACTACTCCTGAAGAAGTCTGACCTGCTCACTTGACCCCAAAAAAATCTGATTTGGGCCACTTTTACCTGCAGTGTGAACGTGGCCATAGTCATACTCACACCCTCAAGAGAGAAACCCGTAACCTCCAGCGAAAGTGGAGAAAAACTAAATTAGAGGTTTTTAGAATTGCGTATAAGGACAGTAAGTCCAGCTATAGACAGGCTCTAAAAGCTGCTAGGGCTCTGAGCACTTGAGCAAACTCATAGAAAAATAACCAGAACAATCCCAGGTTTTTATTTAGCACAGTGGCTAGATTAACAAAACAAAAAAAAAAAAAAAAAGATTCTTCACTGATAAAATCGAAATTATCAGGAATAAAATAGGTGATGTCCAACATATGAGAGCATCTTGTGACCCAGTGTCACCTAAAGCACTAGACTCACAACTGCAGTGCTTCACAAGCACAGGACAGGAAGAGTTAGATAAACTTATTATTACAGCTAAACCAACAATTTGTTCACTAGACCCTATTCCAACTAAATTACTGAAAGAAGTGTTACATAAAGCTGGTGAGAAAATTTATTGCCAGAAATTTAATTCTATTTATTGCATTGGTTGTGTCCAATTGGTTTCTGTCACTTTTGCTATTAATAAAACAAATCCTCAACACATTTCTAAATTTTTTTAGATGTTGACTATCTACATGTTAAGGGACAAGTTTATGCATGGCTTGCTTTTGTTAAGACTGACTGAAAAATGTCTAATTTGTGCAAACTGATCGTATGTATTTGCTTGTGTTGTCAGATATATGTATGTGTGTATATAGATAGTTTGATAGATAGATAGATAGATAGATAGATAGATAGATAGATAGATAGATAGATAGATACAACTTTATTGTCATTGCATTGTACAGGTACACAGCAATGAAATGCAGTTTGGCATCTACCAGAAGTGCAAAATGTAGGAGGCGTGCAAAAGTGCAGATAAATATATAGCATATTTACAGCAGCAGGTGGTATATATGAAAGCGTATACAGTGAATAAATGTTACAGACTTAGAGAACTGGTTCTAAGATTATGGCATTGAAGAGGAATGTGCAGAGTGAAAGGTTATAAGATTACAAGATTATGGCATTTAAGGAGTTAGCAAGCTGAATAAACAGTCTACTATATATATATATATATATATATACACACATACATATGTTAATGAACCAGAGTTGGTAGACATTGTGATAAACAATCCTGCACTCTTCAGTCTCTGCCACGTCCCTATGTATGCTTTTATGGTGGCAGCCTGTATTTCATACTACACTTCTGAAGAAGCACAGAAACACTTCACAGCTACTGAGCTGTATGTACGAATATTTCGTCACTGTCTACAGAGACACGGAAATAAGAAATTGCTGGATTTAGATGGACACATTAAACACTGCAGAGACATGGTCCTGTCTTTAGCAGAGAGCGCTTTCAATGCCACCAAGTTAAAAACTATCAACCTGGAGTTTGATTATGATGAGAGAGGCATTTCTGGTGCTTTCCTGACGAGTGTCTCTGTTGTGTCACCAGCATGTGCCAAGACATTTTGTACATTTTCTCACAACACAACGCAGGAATTTTTTTCTGCTCTCTGGCTTCTAGAACAATCAGAAACACTTGATGAGGTTCTCCATCTGTGTCAGTATGAAGACAGTGAACACATGAAACACATAATTCCTTTTCTCTGTGGGCTTCAATCACAAACCATCACTGATCATCTGAAGTGTCTCTTTCCATTGAACAAGATCAAGGACAATATTGATGGGTTCTTTGAGAAGGTCTTAAACACTTTCATTGGTGAACAACCTGATGATGAAAACACTGACATTGCCTTCATATGTCAGTGTCTGTATGAATTTCAGTCACCTGAAACCTGCTGCTCATTTCTAGAGAGAATAAACTATCATCTAGATTTGAGTGAGGAACATCTTGACCCTTACACATGCTGTGCTGTGTCCTATGTAATCAGACAATCCACAAACACACAGGTTCATCTTGATTTGGAGAACAGTGCTGTGTCCCTCTCAGGGCTGAAGATAATTCTCCAACATTCATATTATCTAAGGTATTATATATTCATATTGTATGCTTTTTTTGGGTGTAACAATACAGACATTTTGAATGTGATATTATATGGTTGTGCATAAATTTATATTACCTCATTATATTCAATTGACTAAAGCAGTCAGGATTATAAAAGTACAGTAACTGAAATGTAATAACATCTGCTGTGTATCATCCATTCAGTCTCTATGGCATAGAGTCTATGCAGTGTATACTGAAAAAAACTGTACGTTAGATTGGATAAAAAATGGTTAAACATTCACCCTCTGGCAAAACCTTTGCAACTCTGGGCAGGTTTTCGCACAATTGCAAATTTTTCATATATTTGTTTATATTTATATTTTAAATCTTGAAGGTTCCGTGGACGACTTCTACTGTATGAACTGGTCTTTAGTTCTTTCTATAGATTTTCTATTAGATTTAAGTCAGGTGATTGGCTGCGCTATTCTAGTCGCTTTATTATCTTTCTCCAAAACCAATTGAGAGTTTCCTTGGATGTGTGTTTGGGATCATTGCCTTGCTGAAATGCCCACATTTCTGGATTTTGCTTCAACAGTGCTCACTGGAGCATTCAGAAGTTTAGAAATCCCTCTGTAATCAATGTCATCAGTATTTTTTGCAAAGGTCTTGAAAGAGCTCTTTGCTTTTAACCATCATGAGCTGTTTCTTCTGTGACACTTTGGTAATAAGTTGAGACTGAACCATCTGATATTACTTTCCACTGACAAGGGGCAGGATTATTTTCTAGGTACTGACAGATCTCAGCTGGTGGCTTTTTATGGCTTTTTGCACATCCCTTTCTTCATATGTTCAACATTTCCCCTGTGTCATTCCATTTTATTACACATAATTTAATTTAAATAATGTAATTATGGGTTACCTGGGTTGTCTTACATCTTTAGAAATATATTTACTGAGAAAAATGGTGATGTGGTCAATACTTATTTTACCTGCTGTTTTTATATATATTATGATTGTGGTTTTTTTCCCTGTTTTTAGGGATTTCTCAACAACACTAAGTCATATCTGGACAATTGCCTTGAAGTGTGAAGAACTTAATTATCTGATAAATCTGCTACAGTTATGTAGGAATGAGATTCACATCCCAATGAGCAGTCATAGAGATGTGCTTGAGCAAGCTACAAAATTTATAACCCGATATGCAGAACAACCAAATCTCCATCTGCACTGTGATAAAGACCCACAATAGCTCACAGATCTTCTCTTAATCACAGTGTTCTCATGGCTGCCACACATCAGCTCTCTCAAGTGAGTAACTCATGAAAAAAGATCTCTGCTAAACTTTATGTCCCAAATGCATGTGTCAAATAAATGTATTTTAACAAAAAAACATCACTGATTATAAAAATTAAATTGTTAAACAACTCATTGATTAGTTTTACATCATGAGGAGCCTTTGCTGTACAAGTCCCTGTATATGAGACTTTACTATAGAACAAATGATGTTCTATAACAAGCACATTTAATATTAATCCATTCAATCTCAATGAGAACCATAACATAACCTGATTCAATGTAGTGTCCAATAAGTGCCGAGATAAATTGAATATTATCCTCTACTGGTCAGAAGCAAATTCTGGAACAGTTAAACACATACATTTAGTTAGAATGTGTTAAGTTTTGTAGTGTTTTATTCTTCAGTTTTACCAGTACCAGTGTTACCAGTATAACCCTAACCCTCTCTACCCTACTTAAACTCAAATTGACCTGAACTGACTCTGAACACAGATGTTTTTCCACAAACTAGAGGCCAATCTACCAGTAATCTGATCTAAACTCCACTCTCAGTCTTAAACAGTGATGAAAGATAGTCTCTGGAACTGTCAGTCTGCTGTGAACTTGCACTTTTTAAGAAACTGGCAGGGGTTTTGGTTGCAGGTTTGAAACTGCTTCACAACTCTTCCCTGTCTCATCATTTCATCCTTCAAATTTCACACAGTTTCCTCTCTGATCAACCTTCACATCATTGTCATCTTCCAACCCCCTGGTCCCCTAGGTGACTTTCATGAAGATGTTGAGGATGTTGAAAATAGATACCCCTCTCACTGTCCTTTGAGACTTCAACATCCTCTACAACAATCTCCAGTCCTCTTGCGTTCTCCATTTTACATTTTTTCTCCCTGACATTTAACAGCTGCAGTCCTAAACACAAGACTGGAAATGTACTGGACCTGATCTTCATTTGCCACATACAGACATCAGTGCTACCCCACTACACATCTTAGATTGTCACTTGGGATCCATCTCCATCACTCTCCTTATCTACTTTACAACTATCTAGGAGGGTGCTTTTCACTTCCACTCTGTCATTTGTAGCTTTCTGCAACCTAACCTCCCTTCCAGACCCTTTTTCTCTCCACAGACTATTTTCCTTTATCCATGTGTAGCAGAGGGGAAATGGGAAAGAGTGTAACTCTTCTATATTAAAGATTTATAAAACACCACAAAAGGCCCATAGGGGCACAACATTCGACTACGCCACCCCTGAATTTATGAGGGGAACAGTCCCAAAAGGACGCAGGTTCGTTACCTAATAATGAGCAGGAGACGAGGGCACAAGAATAACACAATAATCCTTTATTTTTACAGTTTATGCAGAATTAAGATTCTCAAAAAGAATGTAAAATCTTCAGTCACTTATAATACAAAATCAAATACACAGAACATGAGACAACATATACTTTAAATGACCAGGCCTTTCAAGAGCAAGAGGAGATAACACATGACCCAGCTACAAACACAGTGTCAAACCACACACACACACACACACACACACACACACACACACACGTGGAAGGAACAAATCAACACACAGCACACAGTGTAAAAGCCACGCTCAAAAAGGTACAGCAATTATCTCCTCCCCCTCAAAGACGACCCACCCAACACAAGTATATCAAAAGTAAACCCACAAAACAAAAAGAATTAAATACAAAAACACAAATCAACATTCCAAAACAAAAACAGTAATTCCTCTCAATTTAAATTAAATATACTCACAAAATAAATCAAACAAAATAACAAAACTAATCACTAATGAAACCAAATAGCCCAGATTCAAAGTAGGCAAAAGACCTACTTGTTGACAGAATGAGATGGTGTCGGTTAACGATAGTTAGTACATGCAGATTTACTAGATTTACTATCACTAATACGGATGTTGGTACATGCAGATTGAATAGTGCATACTTCAATTCTAACAGGACCAAGGGAGAACTAATGGTGATATTAAATCACATACATCAAAGAAAACAAACAAAATACACAGAGAGGAGTACCAAGACAAGTTACAACATCAAATTATAAAAAAAACAAAACTAAGACATCGACTAAGTGACTCGCCGTTAAATGCCTCAGCAGAGGGAAGAGTTAACGTAAAACAAAACAAAGCTACCGACTGAAATACCGGTACACGGAGTGAAGCCCCGTGCAAAACAGCAGCGCAGTCATACCCATGGACTTAACCCTCTCATCCCTCAGAAAGTGGTCGGACAACCAGATCAACCTGTTGAGCATATAACAGTATATTTAAAAAAAATAAATAAATAAACCGCTGCAAACAGGGACCAAAATAATACGTACCAGCGATTAGCAGTTGTAACTCTCACAAAACGCAATCATCTTCACTAGATTGAATTTTCTTGTTCACAAACTGGACGCCAACCCACACTGAAATTGTGCCACACGTAAATTTCAGTACACCAGTTTGTATAAAACAACAATACACATGTACCTGAGATAGCAGACAGCCCACGCCAACAACAGTGGAACAATATTGTCCTATGGTGTTAAACAAAACACATGAATAGGCACGCATATAAAGTTTGTCGGACAGGTTACCACGCTGTTACACACAGATACCTGGAGAAAACCATGAATTGGGTCCCACAAGAGGGCAGTGCCAAAAATGCCGCATAGCCAGGTAACCCGAAACCTGCCTTTATATAAATTATTCACTTATCACGTGACCCAACAAGCAATTAATCTCACTCACTCTGCTACACATGAAACTCTTTCTTCCAAACCCAGGAAGAGTTCCTGCCCTGTTTCTTGGCTGTCAGAAATGTTGTGCAGCAACTGCAGAGAATTAGCTGTACAGCAGAAAGACAGTGGTATAAATCACTCTACACACATCTCTCTTACCATCACTCACTGTCCAATTTCTCATCTGACAAGTGACTTCTGCTAAAACTTTGTCTTGCAACCCTACATTTTGCCCACTGGATGAATTTCCTTCTACAGTGCTTCAGATCATCTCACAAGAGCTCCTGCCCATCATCACTATTATCATTAATAGCTCCATAACATTTGGGAATGTACCGACAGCATTATTGCATACCTGCAGACTCTCTACTACTGTCAAACAAGGCTGAGTAGGTTGTCCTCTTCTGTCCTCTATACTTGATCACTTGGTGACTTTTCATACCACAGCTATGCAGATGATACTCAACTCAGTCAATGCTAAGCTCCCGTTAATGGCATCCTGTAGCCATCCCCATTAAATTTGTTGGTACATTGGTGCTTTCCTATGAAGCCAAAACCAGTCCAGCATTCTTCTAGCTTAAAACTCTTATAACACTCCACACTGCTCTATGCCCCCTCATATTTTTTTTATCCCTGCTTGACTGGTCCCACCATTCTGCAGCATACATCAAGACTTCCTTTTGATATCTGAACAACTGGCAGTCTTTGAACACATTACATTACATTTCCAGACTTTAACAGACATCCTTATTCAGAGTAAATTACATTTTATCTAATTCTTTACAACCGAGCAATTGAGAGTTAAGGGCATTGCTCAGGGGCGCAGCAGTGGCAGGCTAGTGGATGTGGGAATCAAACTCACAATCTTCTGTTATAACTTTTTATTTTATTTATTTATTTATTTTTTATTTATTAAAATCTAATTTCTATGTGCTTTTCTTGATAAACTGCCTCCCCAACATAGTCTTTAGACTGAGGGTATTATTGGTCTCTGACCAAGTTAACCAGTACACATTATGCATTGTATGTATATAGTGATTGAGACTAAAAAGCATTTCAAGTTGCTCTAGATTAGGGAGTCTAGCAAATACCAATGAATGAGATACTAAAATAGATCCAGTGTAGTGGGGATGACAGCTCTTAATGTGTTTAGTACATAATGATCATACGTAAATCTGATGGTGTCTGGTCCTGTAGTTATTGAGGCAGATCATCAACTATTTAGCACATGGATGATGCTAGTCTTTCACAAAGGTGCTTAGCACATTCCCTGAGCTCCTGGTCAGGTAGGTTGTCAAGACCAGCAGCTTCGCTTTATTTAAGTTTGGATAAAGTTTTCATTACATCCACTGCAGATGGAAAGAGTATTTACTATGTGTCATTATTCTGTGGTCTTTTCTGTTGACACCATTTTCTGTGCTTCAGACCAGGCTTAGAAATATATTTGTGTTTTGGCGTGAGGCATCACAATCACAGCCATGGAGTATTTTAGTCTGTGATGACCTGGATACTTTTTCCTATATGCTGTGTGACCTCTGGGATTTAGTAGGGCCTGTGCCCCTCTGTTATACTGGTATATGCTGAGTCATTAAATCTGAGTGCAGTGTATTGGGTTTTCAGTACAAACCTTAGACCAGGTTCTCAAAATTGTTTTAGCACCATTCATAACCTAGTTATATACACATGGGGTTTATGACATTTTTAGTTATTCTTCATCACAGTACTGAGAAAGCTGTTTGCAATTATGTATTAAAATGTTTTTTCCCCACAGTTTTACTTCTACACAGGGAGAATCAAAGGAAAATTGTCAACAGAAATGTATGCCATTTAAACTGGATTTGTGTTTACAAGCATTTCTGTACCAAAGAGAAGAAAACATCTGGAAAACAGTGGAGAAAATAATGTCAAATATTTGTAAAGAACAAAGTGAATTCCTGCTGGATCTGTTCTCACATGTGAAGCAGTATGAGAGTAAAACACACAGGACTGTCCTTCCAGCATTGCTGACAGTTTACCAGTCACTTCCTGTTTGGTCCATAAATCTCTCAGAGAGAAAAGTCTCGGTCCTCCTAGAAGTGCTGAAACTCCAAACACAGAAGATACCAGTGAAGCTGAGAGACTGTTCAGATGAAGAGAGTGAAGTGAGGAGTTTCCTTCAGTGTCTGCCCTACATCTCACACCTCAGCTTTAATGTGTAAGTTATTACAGATTTCTCAGACTTTCTTTAGGGTTTGTGCTCCACAGCTGATAAAAGAACTCTTTTATTTTTAAGGAAATATTTCTGCAAATAAATGCGACTCATCCTGAACTCAATTTTAAATTATTATATGATTTTATCAGCACTGGTCAGCCTGGTGGACCTGGGATTTGAACTCACAACCTACGACTCAGTAGTCCAACACCTTAACCACTAGACCTCCACATCCCACATGACTGTAGTCCAGGGCTGAGGGGGAAATGTTGGGACCTAAATTAATCAAAAACTGTGAAACATATTAAATTTTCTGTCCCAGTGAGTGGAATATTTTTGAATAAATATTGTAGCTCATCCAAATTAAGTACTTTCTTTAAACAGGTGCTTTGATTTGCTCAGTGTTACATTGATCATATTTGACTTGTGTTTATTGGTTTAAGTTGTGAAAATGGGAGAGTTACAAACACACAGGTTCAGTCATGTGGCCTTTTTATTCTTTATAGTTACAAACAAAAACATAAGATTTTATTAGATATAACTCCTTTTAATATTATCTAGCTAATTATCATGATGATTGAGATCCTGAGACAAACACAAATGCAGGTGAAACAGCTTTAATGAAACTAAATTACTAACAAATTGATGGTCAGAAACACAGACACAGGTCAGATGATCAGTAAACAGAACACACTGATCAAGGCAATAAGAAAGGGAACAAGGTCCAGAAACTAGCTGAAACCATCTTTGCAAGCCTTTTGGATGTTGGAGATATTTTTGTTTGTTTTGATCTCTCATTGGATATACTTTGTACCACTTTAATCATCTTGCCTGCTAATCATTTCTAAGCCATTGGAGCATCCTTGTTTATTCATGTTTGCCACCTTGCCTGCCTGCCTGCCTGCCTGCCTGCCTATCTGCTATCCTACCCGCCTGCCTACCATCCATCCATATCACCCCTTCGAAGGTACAATTTATTTGAATACTTGTCAAAGGACCGACTAACATCAAGCACATTTGAAATATGACAACAAAGGTAAAGAACTTTGCTATTATTCACACTGGACTTATTTGAAGTGTTTGGAAATCATGGAATACCTTGTTGACTGCAATTGAAGCATAATGTTTGAGTGAAAACTTGGAATTGAAGAAGTTTGGCCTTTTTTGGAACTTTGAGAGAGCCAAAGCTTTGAAGTTGATTCACCATTAGAGTACCCTATTGTTGAATTTTGAATTTGTTATTGAAGTTGAAGTTGTTATTGGAATTGGAACAGATTAGACTTCATAGATTTGAAGAATATTTAATCCTTTGTTAAATAAACTTAAAATATGGCTGATGACAAATTTAATGTGCTTTGTGCAACGCGCAAAGGTAAACTTCGGGTGTGTACACGTAGAATGAATGAACTAAAGGAATTAATGAAGAGTGGAGATATTGAAACTGTTAACACAGGCCTTGAACAGTTAAATGTGGCATTAAATGATTTTAAAGATGCTCACCTGTCTCTACAAGTGCTACTTAATGAAGAAAGGAAAAGTGACAATAATGAGTGGTACGAACCAAAGATGCAAACGTTTGAAATATTTCTAAAGGAGGTAGACACATGGAAAGGTGATCAAAGTGAATCACAGCCAGTGTTTTCCCCTTTGGACAGTATATTTAATGTGTCGGCCAGTAGAATAGGACCTCCACGTTCTGGTAGCCATGCTTCCAAATCTTCATCAGTGTCTTCTGCTCATCTAAAGGCTGAAGCCGAAAAAGCAGCCCTGCTGCGACACAGCCAATCACTTCAGGAAAAACATGCCCTGGAAAGACAAAGAATTGAAGTGCAAAATGCAATAGAAAGAGTTGATCTTGAAACAGAATTGGCTGCAGCTGATGCCAAAATACAGGTGTTACAGAATATCGACACTCAATTAATGAGTTCTAAACTCACATCAACAGAATCTTCAGACTCAGCAGGAGATAGCATGAATGCATATCTGGAAAGCGGGTATGAAAGAGTTAAGGGAGGTCTTCCATCAGAACCATCACCTGTCGAATATGCTCAAATTTCTGGCATTCCCAAAACACCACTGCAAGGAGCCTTAACACAAGACACACGGCCACAGAGGACTGAGAGGCGAGTTCAAACAATGCAGCTGACACAAAACAGTCAAGATGCCGAAGGCACTTCCCTACCACTTGCACCTTCAACCTCAGGCAACATTAGCATGAGTGCTATTGCTGATCTTATTTTGCAGCAGCAAAGGGTGAATTCACTGCCAACTAAAGATCTGCGTGTTTTCAATGGAGAACCTCTCAGTTTTAGACCATTCATGCAAGCATTTGAACACCGCATTGAAAATAACACCAGCAGCAGCCAAGACAGGCTTTACTACCTTGAACAATTCACCTCTGGCCAGCCAAAGGAGTTGGTTAGAAGTTGCCTTCATATGGGTGCAGACAGGGGGTATGTGGAGGCAAAGAGGTTACTGGAACTTAAATTTGGAGATGAGTTCAAGATTACAAGTGCTTACATAGACAAAGCCTTAAACTGGAATAGCATCCCATCAGACAATGGTGAGGCTGTACAGAGTTACACTCTTTTTCTTTGTGGCTGTTGTAATTTAATGTGTACTTTGAGGTACATTGATGAAATTTGCCATCAAATATGAGGCTTCTTATCTCCAAGGTACCATACAAGATTAGAGAAAAATGGAGAACACACGCTTATGATATAAAAGAAAAATCAGGAGCAAAGGCATCATTTGGAGATCTTGTTCACTTCCTGGAAAGACAGGCCAGGATTCTACAAGACCCCATTTTTGGAAACCTTCAAGATGCCTCAGCATGCAAAGGACCACCAAAGTCCACCATCACTAAATACATTTTGAGTTTAAAGCATAAGAGCAAAGGGACCAGTTTCACCACAACTGTAGCTGTAGTGCCAGAGAACACTGCAGAGCATTCTAATGTAGAGAATGCAGTGCAAGTGCCCAAAGTGTCCAGTCTGCCAAAACTCTGTCCTGTCTGTGATAATGAGCATGAGATAGTGTCATGTCAAGAATTGCTAAAAAGGTCTCATAATGGAAGGGTTGATCTTTTGAAGACAAAAGGTATTTGCTTTGGTTGTCTGGTTAAAGGGCACATGAGTCAAAACTGCAAAAATAGGCAAACATGTTCAGTGTCCAACCCATCCAACTATTTTGCACGTATTCCAGAATGAAATGAAAGTTCAGAATTCTTCAGATGATTCAGGCAGGGATCCTGGAAAAACAGTGAGCAATGGGCTGGTTTCACTGAACGCAGAGGCATTTGACCATAATAATGAGCACTGCAGCTTTGCAATTGTCCCAGTTCAAGTCAAACTGAATAACTCAAACCGTATAGTTCAGACATATGCTTTCCTAGACCCTGGGAGCTCCGCAACATTTTGCACAGAACAGCTTGGAAGAAGATTGAATGCAGTGGGCAAGCAACAAATACTTTTGCGCACAATGGGACAAAAGAAATATGTTAACACCTTGGTCATCAAGGGCCTAGAAGTTTGTGCTTTAGAAGGAAATGATTTCATATAATTACCTGAAACTTGCACTCAGCAGGAAATTCCAGTTAGTAAGGAACACATCTCTAGACAAGAAGATCTGCAAAAATGGCCTTATCTTCAGGATGTTCAAATACCCAACATTGATGCGGAAGTTGACCTTCTCATAGGAATAAATGCACCCAAGTTTATGGAACCTTGGAGAATTATCAATAGCCAGGGTAATGGACCCTTTGCTATAAAGACACTGCTAGGTTGGGTGATAAATGGATTTCTTCATAGTGAGAATGCATATATTAATAAGCAAGGTCAAAGGCATGTTTATGCACATCGCATTCATGTCAACAAACTGAGTGAGCTTTTGATTCAGCAAAACAACCATGATTTCCCAGAGAAGAGGTTTGATGAGAATAAACAAATGTCAGTGGAAGACTGCAAATTTATGCATATTATGGACAGCTCTGCTGAAATTATTAATGGACACTATCAACTGCCTTTACCATTCAAGAAGGATAACCTTACAATGCCAAACAACCGTCACCTGGCAGAACAAAGGACATTGGCACTAAAGAGAAAGTTTCAGAAGAACAGTGGCTTTCAAAAGGAATACAGGGCCTTTATGGAAACTGTGATATCCAGTGGACATGCTGATCTTGTACCCCAAAACCAGCTGAATCAAGAAAATGGAAAGGTGTGGTACATACAGTACCCCATCATGGTGTGTTTCACCCTAAGAAGGGTAGCTTGCGCGTGGTATTTGACTGTTCTGCAGCATATCAGGGGACCTCGCTGAATATTGAGCTCATTCAAGGTCCGAACCTTACAAACACTCTAATTGGAGTTTTAGTCCGCTTTTGCCAAGGCAAAATTGCCATCATGGCTGATGTGGAAAAAATGTATCATCAGGTGAAAGTCTCACCTCAACATGTGAACTTCCTACGTTTCCTCTGGTGGCCAAATGGGGACATCACTCAGCCACTGAAAGAATACAGGATGGTTGTACATCTTTTCGGTGCAATGTCATCAGCCAGTTCAGCAAGTTATGCGTTAAGGAGGACAGCTGAGGATAACAAAGGGTGCTTCTCAGCTGAAACGACAAGAACAGTTAAGAATAACTTTTATGTAGATGACTTGCTAAAGGCTGTTGATTCAGAGAATCATGCCATCAAACTCTGTAAGGAATTGAGGTTACTCTGTGCGACTAGAGGGTTCAAATTAACCAAATGGATTAGTAATAACAAAGCCTTCATAGCGTCCATTCCAGAGTCTGAAAGGGCAAAGGATGTACAAAATCTTAACCTTGACATTGAGGATCTGCCCATTGAAAGAGTGCTGGGTGTACAATGGTGTATCAAGGAAGATGCCTTCACATTCCAGGTAACCATCAAAGAGTGTCCAACCAGCAGACGTGGAATTCTCTCTATGGTCAGCTCCATATAAGATCCACTTGGATTTCTTGCACCCATCACCTTTCCAGCAAAGTGCATTCTACAGGAGTTAAGCAAGCAGAACATAGGATGGGATGAAGAGGTTTGGACACGATGGTGGCAAGGTTAGGACGCGATGGTGGCAAGATCTTCCTAGAGTGAGGGAGTTCAAAGTTAGTCGTTGTTTTGTCTCGGACGATTTTGGAACTGTCAAAACGGCTCAGATTTCAAACCTTTGTTGCCAACCGTCTGAATGTCATCAGAGGTGCATCGGAGGTGTCTCGGTGGAAATACATACAGTACGCACAAAACTAAATCCTGCTGACTCTGCTTCACAAGGACTGCACATTTCTGAAAGGTCAGTCCTGGATAAGTGGTCTGGATTTCTTAAAGAAATCACCTGATTGCTGGCTAGACCCTCCATCTGAGCTTGTTCTCTCCCCAGATGATCCTGAATTAAGAAAAGTTATCACACTAAATATGGCTGTAAAGGACAGCTGTGACCCCACTACTTACCTGATGAATTACTTCTCCACGTGGACAAAGCTTAAGAAAGCAGTGGCATGGTTTCTCAGGTTAAAGTCTATCCTGTTGGAACTGGCTAAAAAACACAAGATAGGAATGGATCAAAGCAGACACACAATGGTCACAAGAAAAGGAAAACAAGCGAAAACTGGTTCATATGTGCTATCAGTCAGTGACATGGAGGATGCGGAGATGGCTATTGTGCAGTTTTGCCAGATGCATGGATTTTCACAAGAAATAACTAGCATACAGAAAGGCATGCAATGTGTAAGCAGAAGCAGCTTATCTACAGGCTAGACCCTTTCCTTGACGCTGGCATATTGAGGGTTGGTGGCCGTTTAAGCAAAATGCCCATGTCTGCTGAGCAAAAGCACCCTGCGATTCTCCCAAAAAACCATCATGTTTCCAAACTCTTACTTTGCCACATCCATCAAGAGGTTGGACACAGTGGAAGGAATTTCATGCTCTCCAAGCTTAGACAAAGATACTGGATTCCCTGTGCCAATTCTCTTGCCAGAAAGATAATTAATGAGTGCACTACGTGCAGAAAGGTCAATTCCAAGGTTGGCGAACAGAAAATGGCAAATCTTCCTATTGACAGGCTGACCCCTGATCTACCACCCTTTACTTATGTACAGTAGGGGTTGATTATTTTGGACCACTGGAAATAAAGCGAGGGCATAACGTTGTTAAACGCTATGGAGTGATTTTCACATCTTGCCAGCCGTGCAATACACCTGGAAGTTGCACAATCGCTCGATACTGACTCCTGCATACACGCATTCAGACGTTTCATCGCTAGAAGAGGGCAAGTGTCTGAGTTTCGGTCTGACAACGGAACAAACCTTGTCTCAACTGAAAAGGAACTGAAAGAAGCCCTGGAATCTTGGAACTTACAGCAAATAGAACAAACTTTACTTCAGAAGGGAGTGAAATGGACCTTCAATCCTCTCTATGGTGCTCATTATGGAGGGATATGAGAGAGGCTCATTCGCATGGTCAAGAAAATATTACTGTCGGTAACCAGCCATCAACGTTTGGATGATGAGGGCCTTCAAACAGTGAACACTTACAACAATCTCTGACAATCCAAATGATTTAGAGCCACTAACACCTAACACTAACACTTAATCATCTTTTAAGTTTCAGCCTGTGTTACCTCCAGAGTTGTTTGTAAAGTAAGATTTGTATGTCAGATGCAGCTGGAGGCAAGTGCAGTACATTGCCGATCTGTTCTGGAAGTGCTGGGTCAAAGAATATTTACCTCTTCTGCAGACGCGGCAAAAGTGGACCCGCGTCTGACGCAACTTCCAACAAGGAGACATTGTACTGGTAGCAGATGTCGCCGCACCACGAGGATCATGGATGTTAGCCCGAGTCACTGAAGCCCTCCCTGATTCTCAAGGCTTGGTTCGCAGTGTGCGACTTCAAACCCAAACAAGCCAACTTCAGAGACCAGTTAGCAAGATCTCCTTGCTGGTAGAAGGCCAGCAACCTAAAGTTGACTAGGCCAATGTGGACTTGCGCACGTGCATACACTCACACAGATGTATACACTGATTATTTGCATACCATAAATTGTAATTTGTAAATAGATCATGGCTCTTTAGAGAATTGCATTTGATTTTATTAATATCTTGCTTCCCGCGGTAGCTACTGTATAAAGGGCGGGATATGTAAGAGCTTTTTTTTTGTTTTTTGGTAAAATGGTAATATGTGCTGTAGGAGCACCCATACCCTTTATTTGATACTTTATTTTTTAATAGGACTTTTAGTTTGATAGAGCTTGAGAGGGCCTTAAAGTTAAGATGGCTGTCGCTCACCCTTTTAGTTTAATCTAGAGAACAAAGGAAAGATGTTGAGGCATATAGTTCTTTGTGAGCCTTTTGGATGTTGGAGATATTTTTGTTTGTTTTGATCTCTCATTGGATATACTTTGTATCACTTTAATCATCTTGCCTGCTAATCATTTCTAAGCCATTGGAGCATCCTTGTTTATTCATGTTTGCCACCTGCTTGCCTGCCTGCCTGCCTGTCTGCTTGCCTGCCTATCTGCTATCCTACCCGCCTGCCTACCATCCATCCATATCACCCCTTCGAGGGTACAATTTATAATTTATTTGAATACTTGTCAAAGGACCGACTAACGTCAAACACATTTGAAATATGATATAACATCAGGGTTAATAATGAAGAGAACTGGAGAGTAAACGAGACTCTGTTCTTTTCTTCTTTTGGTGGATTTACATCCAGCCTGTTGTGTCAGCGTTCTCTTCATCACTGAGTGGGAGTAAAAAATAAAACAAATACGTTTCAGTAACCAGTATATGAGAGAGTTCGTTCATCTTATGTCAGAGGGGGCGTGGTCAGGAGGGGGCGTGGCTTTCTGTAGGGATTCTGTAGCTTTTGTAGTTCTAGGATTATTCTAATAATTCAAAAATATTAACAAAAACAAAAGTCAGTAAAGTGGAATGTGTATGTGTGAGAGTTCTCTCTGTGTTTACTGTAATAATGTGAATCTTTCATTTTTCTTACTTTACAGACAGAGAGAAAAAGAAGAGATGGAGAAAATTTCTACTGGATTTGTGTCTGCAAACAGCTCTACACCAACCACAAAACATCCAGGAGATTATCTGATTATATTTCAAGTTGAAAATTAATCAAAATGTAATTAATCTCATGTTTTACAGTTATACAACATATTTAATATAAACTTAAAATTGTAAGAGCTGATTTAAGATTAAGAAACTTTAAAGTCTTCAGGAAAGTTCAGGATAATCTTAGTTCTGATTATTAGGAAACTAAATCTTAATTTCTTCTCTTGCTTGCAGTTGAACTTATTTAAGTACATATTTATTTTGTGACTATTACAGTATCAGCTCCAACATGTTATTTATGGACTTTTACAAACAATTACATTACATTAAAAACAATAACAGTACATTAAACCTGTCTGTTTTAGATGTGAAGAAAAGTTAATTCCACGTTTAAGTAAAGCAGTTGTTGACCACACAGAAGATACAGAGCTGGTGAGAGCTTTCTTTGCTGCTATGGACTTCGTCCTCATTATAGATTGGGTTTTAACTACTCGTGAGTGCAGGGCTGTGAGGAAATTACTCAATCTCTCAGACTCCAGACTCAAACTCACTCTGAAACCACAAGCCATCTCTCTCAGAGGGGCCAGACTTCTCTTCAGACACATCACACACATACAGAAACTCTGGTACATGTTAATAATCACTTTCTTCATGTTTACCAGTCTGTGTAACATCATTAAGGTTTAACATGCTTTAGTGAAATTCACTTTGATGACTGAGTTTGTGTGAACGTTTTTCAGCCTACTGTAAGTGAGCATGTGGTAGTGAGGATGATCCGAGCAGTGAGAGCCGGTGGGTCATTCAGGAGCAGTGAGAGCCGGTGGGTCATTCAGGAGCTCTGTCTGGACTTTAACATCATAAACCCAAAGATCTTCAGGTTTCTGAGCAGTTTGTCTTCCCTCCTGAACCTCTGGACTGTTCACTGTGTGAACCTCACTGAGTGCAGGATGGAGGCTCACACTCTCCTCAGCCTCATGTGTCATCCTGGCCTTTTAAAGATCAGGTCAGTTTCCAGTTTACATCTTTATTATACAGAAATGTCTATATTATTATTTATAAACTTGTGTCTGTGTGTGGATTATCGAAATCGACTCTCCAGCAGTTTACTGATCTGCTGTATGAAGCTCAGGATGGGGAACTGACTCGCCTTTTCCTGGAGAAGGTGGGAGGAGACCTGACTTCCTGTTCTCTCAGCTGGGAGGAGCTTATCTATATTCTCCAGCAGCGAGTTTGCTGCATTAGTGTGAACATCAGAAAGAACAAAATCACTCATAAACACACCAGAGAGATTCTTCCTCTACTGTCTGAAATTCAGTTTAAACGGTAAGAAGGAAGAAATGTAAAGTGTAACTATAACATCCAGATTCATATTTTATTATAATAAAACCATTTATTTCATCTTCAGAAGTTACTAAGATACTAAGTTACTAAGAAGATCTGTTTTCCAATTGAGATTATTTTATATGAATATGAATGTTTTGTCATGTAAAGTTTATTTATTATGTTTAATTTGCATGCATGATGGATATATCCAGAGCCGATCGGCCCTATACGCTCACTACGCAAGTTGCGTAGGGCCCCGCAAATTACGCAAGGCCCCGCATCCCCCTGCCTTGATGTGTTGATGTGTTCTGTCTCTAGTCTCTATCGGACTAGCTACATTAGCTGTGCAGTGCTGCCAGTGCATCTCTTGGCCTGTCTGTCACACAACAATTTATTGCGTAAACATTCGCGTGAATAAACGCCCAAGGGCAACGGTGTTTATAAACGGCAGCTCGATAACCGCACCGCATGTGAACATGCGTTCATATGCGCGTGCAATCGTGCATGAAATGACACGCGCGCGTTCCAGCAGCAACATCTGTGTGGGGACCAGTACAAAAAGTAGCGTGATAGCACTCCTAAATGACAATGTTTATAGTCTCTTAATCAAGGTTACAACAACGTTAATGCAATATGGAAACCAATGGATTTACATTGGAATGAGCATAATGCCAGGTCAATATGAATGCACATCCCTCAGTAAATAATAACCATCAGGGATCAAGTATTGCTCTCGTGCATACTACTGTATAAAACACAGTGATACGGTATGGCAAGCCATTTTTATACATTCACATGATATGGATTTTTGATATCAAGTATTCAGTTTTCAGTACTTAAAATGTAAATATTAAGAGTGTGATTTCTAGTAGTAATCATATTTTTGATATCAGGAATTACATTGTACACTAGTAAAAACATAATTTCTGATATCTGCTATTGCATATTTACTAGGAGCAAACTTTTTTTTAAAGGAGGGATGTTTGTAGTGGGAGCAGTGGGGTGTCAAGTGTGAATGTGTGGCAAATGGTTTACATGGCTCACGGGTCAGATAGGAGTGCCCCTTAGCAGAATTTTGCTTAGGGCCCCGGGGAGGTCAGGATCGGCTCTGATGACTAAGGTTTAAGTAAAATAACTGCTTATAATAAGGCATTAAAGACTATAGAGACTTTAAAGTAGGCATTTAATTGCAAACGATCAAACAAAGGAGGTGAAATATATCTTATTTTGATGAAAATTCCACGATGATAACGTACGCACTAGCGGTTTAATGCTGAAAGTGGAGAAAAACGTCATGATTTCACGCATGCGCGCTAAAGGGGAAACAGGGGGACTGAGTTCTCCGGAACACCAGTATGAAAGCACACCCCGGTTTCAGGTCGAGGTTTCATAAACCGGTCGAGGATTACAGTAAGCTTAATTTTTATTTTAAATAAGTCACGCTAGAGGAGGCTGATTTTTAAACGTTAGGACCTTCCTATTGCTTCTTTAGCAAATATAGATACGAGTTTATATTTATACAATCCTTCTTCAAGCAAGCTAATAATAGTTAGCCTGTGATGCTAATAGCCTAGAGCCTTCGATTTCAAATCAGGTTTATTAATAAAGTTAAATAAACTGCACTGCATGTATTGAACTTTTATTCCTCTTTGTTAACTTTTTCCTTCAGATTTGTATAATGACAGATATTCTCATCACCATCAACTTGATCTGTCAAGTCATTTCTTCTGGAAATGGTTACACTTATCCAGTGTCCCCTAACATACCGTCTGCTGTTCTTCAAGACCCGGACTGTGAGAAAGCCTGGTACAGGAAGGTGAGACCACATGATAACCTTCTGCAAGTTCAGCAGCACTGCAGCAAAGTCCTGAGTAGGACTGACCAATGTGACCCAATAACACTGATCTTGTCATAAATCTTCACAAGTTTATTACTTTATAATCTCTTGAAATATTGAAAGATGGTGCAGATGATTTATATTTACAGATGGTCCAGTAAAGACACATTGCATCAAGCTTCTCCATGATGTGATGTGTCATGGATCGAATCAAAAGGTTTATATTTTTATTTCTGCTCCTATAAGGTTTAAAATTCTGTTTCTTTTAAGAATGATTTAATCATAACTATCTTTATATTTTGCAGTTTCGACACCTTTACCAAGGTATGTAATGTCTGTGCTTGCGTCCGTCTGTCTGCCTGCCTGCGTGTCCATCAGTAGAAATTGAAATAAGTTCTTATTTTCACTTACATTCTATCTCAGGCTGACTCTTTATAAAAAAAAAAGTCATCTTACTGAGAAACAAACCACATAAAACCATAAACTCCTCTGTCCTGAAGATGCTTTACCTCTGATTGTTAAAAGCACTGGCACTGGAGACTCCTTCTATAAATGCTATTTAAGTAACATCTCCTTACAGAAAGAATCACCAGATCAGTGATTACACATGTTTTTAAAGTTCTCACTCACTCACTCATTTTCTACCACTTATCCGAACTACCTCGGGTCACGGGGCGCCTGTGCCTATCTCAGGCATCAACGGGCATCAAGGCAGAGTGCCAACCCATCGCAGGGCACACACACACTCATTCACTTACGCAATCACACACTACGGACAATTTTCCAGAGATGCCAATTAACCTACCATGCATGTCTTTGGACCGGGGGAGGAAACCGGAGAAACCCCCGAGGCACGGGGAGAACATGCAAACTCCACACACACAAGGCGGAGGCGGGAATCAAACCCCCAACCCTGGAGGTGTGAGGCGAACGTGCTAACCACTAAGCCACCGAGCTAAATACAAAAACGCTCTGCCACCTTTAGTAGACTTAGATATTCTGGGAACTACCAGAAGTCCTGAGTTTTGTGATCTCAGAGAGCGTGAAGGATTGTAACGTGTTAGAAGACTAGTTAGATACATGGGAGCTAAACCATTAAGAGCCTTGTACGTAAGTAGCAGCAATTTGTAATCAATTCTAAACTTAACAGGTAGCCAGTGTAGAGATGATAAAATTGGGGTTATATGGTCATACTTTCTTGTCCTAGTGAGAACTCTGGCAGCTGCAATTTGGACTAACTGTAGCCTATTTATTAAAGATGCAGGACAACCACCTAGTAATGCATTACAATAGTCCAGTCTAGAGGTCATGTAAGCATGAACTAGCTTCTCAGCATCAGATACAGACAGGATGTTTCTCAGCTTGGCAATATTTCTAAGGTGGAAGAAGGCTGTTTTTGTAGTATGAGCGATATGATTTTCAAAAGACAAGTTGCTGTCTAATATAACACCCAGGTCTTTAACACTGGAAATGCTGTGTGTGTCTGTGTGCACGTTGCTTTTTGTTTTAAGTCACTGACATCCCCAAAGCTACTACCTCCACCAACACCAACCTCCCCGACACCACCATCAGGATCATCCCCATCATCATCATCACCATCATCATCATTGGGATTGGAGTCCTGATCTGGGGACGCAAACCAGGGTAAATTCACATCACCTTTATAGCTAACTGAGGGAACTTGTAATACTTTACTCTGCTGACTGATGCTTATGTTAGATGGTTTATTTTGTGATTAACAAATAGTTCTGTTCTTCTTTGTGGTGATAGGAGGAGAAACAGTCTGGAGGAGCTTGAGAAGCTGCTGTAAACAAACAGAATAACAAGTGAGTGAAACTCAAACCGCAGGACCTTTAGACACTACAGCTGCTTTCACACGTTTTATTTTGTTGTTTATTTCTCCCAGAAACGTGTGGAGCTGAAACACCTTTTGTGTTACTAATAAAGATAAAATTCTGGATGTGAGTGAGACAGATAAAAAACTGTAGGAAGAAAGTGGAACATGTTCATTTATTTATTTAAATCACCATTTAAAGTCTCTCTGTATGGACGCTGCATGTTTTTATTCCTCCTGTTCATGTTAAGATTTGGGTCATCACATGACACGTTTTGCTCGAATGGTGTTTTTATTGTTGTCTAGAGTTGTTTGTTAATGATCACAGCTCAGCGTACTTCCTGCTGTTGTTTGCACTGACGTTTGCAGTGTTAACGATAGAAGAATGTGTGTGTGTGTGTGTGTGTGTATAGAGTTGAGATGTTTTATCTTTATTTATTGGATTTCTTTACTGTTTTGTCCATCAGGGAGGAGTTTCCAGAGCTTTCTGTCTGTCAGTGAGGATTACAGTTCAGCTTCAGTGCCTCTGTCCTTCCTGCACTTGTCTTTTCCATCACTGCACTTTTCTGCACTTTTCCATGAACTTTTTGTTTGTTTGTTTGTTTCAGATATTTAGTGGATAAAGCAATAGATTTCAATCCAATGTGCAATGTTTTTATACAAATCTGTTAATACTCTTACAATGCACAACTTTTCAGACTTTGTAGTAATTTTGTGAAGCTCATAATTCTGTTAGAAAACATCACTGATATTAAAAAAGGGAGAAAACTGCATTTTATATAAATGTTGGTCAAGTAACTACAGTATTTTTAAACTGTCCCTTAATCTTGTACTGTTAATTAAAATTTACAGAACCAAATATCTGTATTCTGTAACTTAAATTATAATTCCTGTTCACTACTAATAGGAATAAGAGATTATTATAGAGATTATATTGATATTTCAAGAATATTTATTTATTTTGTTAATATTTCTTCACAATATTTTATGCTGGCATTAAGAAATATGTGGATTTATTTATTAATTCATTTACAAATGAAGGAGCATTTTAAATCTCTGAATGTATCATTAACGTGCTGGTCATGTTTTAATCAAACCCAGTAAATAAAATAGAATTTATAATCTGGCAATCTGAATTCCTTTTTATAATCAATTTCACTGAGTAGTGGTGATGTTTTTAGCACAATTATGATCAGGAATTTTAAGCTTTCATCAAACAGCAAGTGAACATATTTTGCTTCTTTCTTTCCTCTGGCAGGCTGGACTGTGTGTAATGTAATTCTGACCAAGCTTTAATCTGTAACTTTACTTGTATTTTTTATCATCTTTTTAAATAAAAAAAACAAACCCATCCTGCTTGATTGTCTTTCTTTTATAGATGTAAGCTGATACTGTGAATGTTTATGAAACGTTTCATGTCCTGGATGAAAGTGCAGTGTTCATCTTCCATAGTGATTGGATTCTGATTGGTCAGGAGGTGTTGATTAATTTTCTGTAACAGCAGCTCTGACAGCAGTGCAGCTACAAAACCCCAATCAGTTTTCTTTCCTTTCTAGTTCTGCTAGAACAATAGGCGTAAATTCGTAAAATTAAAAATTTTTTAAAAATTATTTAAAAAATATCGCACTCTCTATTGTGAAAAATATATGTATGTATACCTAAATAATTGTGTAAGTAGAAAAAAAACGCAAAACTGCATTTAGAAACAGTTGATTTCCCCCTCCCCTCCCCTCCCCTCCCCTCCCCTCCCCTTCCTCACAGTGGTTTGACCCACTGCCTGCTTTCCCAGTTCATCACCTACTCTGCACACACGAGTCAGGTGTGTGACTGCGGCTCAATTAGTGTTCAACTCCATTAAGTAGGGGATTTTATTCACTTTAAATAAATTGATTCTCTTTAATGTAGTTGAGGCAGACTCATTCATAAATTAGTTGCGGTAAAAATGCTGATTACCGATGTAATTTTCCATGAATCTGCTATATTAGCGATTAAAATCTTACTTATTTAGTTAATGTTAGCTTGTTTACAATAGCTTGTTGTACAGTATAGTGCACTGCAACTAACACGCCAAAGCCGTTTTGTTATTTTTATACATAAAGCAGTTACTGTAAATTGATTATTTAATAATTGATTTTGTTACAAAACATTATTATATATATATATTTTTTTTTTTTTCATAATAACAGTCATGTTTATATTTTATTGTATGTTGATGGCTTCACTGTAAACAACACAAACAATGCAATAAATAGTTTTGAAGAAAAATCTGCTTTGTCATTGAACCTGAGAAATAACCATAATGACACCGTCTCCATGCTGCAATAATAATGATAAAAGCAAAGTTTTTCACTGTGGGGACATGTCTTTATAAGTACAATTTGACTGTATTATTTGTGTCCCCCTTCAAAAATTGCTCATGAGAAATTTTATATTCACCCATGTGTATAGTAAATGAAAACCTACAGCTCCCAGAATATGGATTATAAAATCAGATTAGATAAATCATGACTAGATAAAGAGACTTAAGCTCATCTTTGTGTTCTGTACAGTGTGTCTTTTATGCCTGATGTTTCATCAGGGACTTTCTGAACGCTGTAAAATCAGTGTTACGGAATAAATGTGTTTTATCTGGTGTTTTTTTTTAAATAAAAATTTACCCTCAAAATGAGAGCTTTATATCAAAGGACAACTGTGGTTCTTTGTGCATTGAAAGGTTTTTGGAAATGTTCTCCATTTTATTTATTCCACCTGTTTAAATATATATAACAAAATGTATGTAGCCTAATAAAAATTATTACTAAAGTATAAATACTAGACTCCATATAGACAAAAATATTTTTAAGTTGTATTTTCTTTGATTGAAATTTGTATACTTTGAGACTTAAGATGATTTGATTTCAATACCTTGCGATTAATGTTCTTTGTGTACAATATTGTTCTACGTACGAGGCTGGAAGAGGTAAGAAGGAGTGTACTCATACATTGTACACCACGTAGTACACTTCTGTGTCTAGATACCTCAGGTAAGGGGCGGTGCCTCCCCCTGTATTTTAGTTAGTGAGGGACGTATAGCGTAGTTAGGATTTTGGTTTCCCTTTTGTTTGTAGATGAGCGTGACTAAAATAAAGCAGTGTTAGGTAAGCGGGTTTTGACTTTCTGTTTGTTTCTTTCTTTGGTGCCGCCAATTGTCCAGTCCCGTCTGTTGTAGAAGTACAAAACCATTTGCATATAATTATATATAGTATTGTAAATAAGACTGCCACGTTGTACAGTAAAGAAAAATCAACACAAGCATTGTGTCCATCCCTTTGCCACATTAGTCATGGCTAGTTGCTGACCCTGAGAACCCCCTAGACTTAACTTGGGGTCGTAACCAGTGGGGGATCTTTAAAAGTTTCCCGTATAGTGGTGATTATTGTGTGTAGTGAGTGGTAGTGCTAATTGAACAACGTGGCCTTCTTTTGTAGGCACTATGGTTGTGTTGAGCTAAAAGCCTTCTTAATTGCTGCCTCTCCTAAGAGGTTGGATGAGTGTAGAAAGGATGATTTGTTGGAGATTGCGGCTCACTTTGAAATGTCGCTGTCCAAAAAATTATTAAAGAGAGAAATTAAAAAGCTTGTGGTGGAAAAACTTGTGAAGTTACATGTTTTAAGTTTGCTAATTGGCCCTGGAGCTGTTATTAGCTTAAGCACTCCTATTGACACCAGAAAATGGGAGTCTGAATTGCACCTTCCTAAGACTAAGGTGACTCTACCTAGGTTTGAGATGTTCTCTCTACAGACCTCTGGGTCTCTAGAGAATGCTCGTATGAAAGTGCGTATATGACATTTGGAACTGGACAAGGAGGAGCGAGCAGAGCAGAGACAGGCTGAGCATGAGTTAAAGCTCACGATCCAACGGATGGAGCTATAAGTGGAGAGAGAAATTCGGTTAGGGGAGTTAGACATGAGGGTGAAGGAGTTTTCTCTTCAGTCTACTACCCAGCGGAGTCAGCTTCCTCTCCCTGTTCCTAAGCCTGAGTCTCCGCCTCCGACTCCAATTATACCCAGTCTAGGAGTTGCGGTGGTATCGAGCACTTTTTTGAAATTCTGAAACATATTGTGCTAGTCCCGCCTTTTAGAAAAACGGAAATTGACACCTAGTTTAGTGTGTTTGAAAGAATTGCCAAATCTTTAAAGTGGCCAAAGGAGTTGTGGACATTATTACTACAATGTAAGCTGGTAGGAAAAGCCCAAAGCTTTTAAAAACTCTGGAATCGGATACACTTTTTCGGTGGTTGCTCATTTACCTGACCCTCAGCGTAAAGATATCTTAGCTTTTAATTAAGGAATTTCCCTCGATATTTGGTGATGTACCCAAACAGATATCTGTCTTACAACATGACATTAAAGTAATGAAGGATGCTCCGTTAAAGTAGCATCCCTATCGACTGAATATGGCCAAGCCTGAAATTATGTGTAAAGAAGTGGAATTCTTGGTGAAAAATGGGTTAGCAATTCCTAGTTGTAGTCCATGGAGCTCACCTTGTGTGTTGGTGCCAAAACCAGATGGCACTTTGTACTGATTACAGAAAACTCAATGGCGTAACCGTCACTGACTCGTTTCCGTTACCACGAATTGATGATTGCATTGATACTGTAGGTAAAGCCACTTTTGTCACCAAATTACAACTTCTTAAGGGATATTTGCAAGTTCCACTGACTCCAAGAGCTCCAGAGCTGATTGGCTGCATAACAATGCATTTTGCCCAGTACCGGTCTGTTCAGGGAAGAGACACAGCGTACATACTTCAGAGTTGAAGCGTGAACGTCACGACAACTCATTGTTGGGTTATTGGTTGGCGTGTTGTGAGAGTTGTGTATTTTGCCGTTGCTATTAATACTGTTTGTGTACAATATTGTTCTATGTACGAGGCTGGAAGAGGTAAGAAGGAGTGCGCTCATACATTGTACACCACGTTGTATACTTCTGTGTCTAGAGACCTCAGGTAAGGGGCGGTGCCTCCCCCTGTATTTTAGCAAGGGAAGAATAGTGTAATTAGGATTTTAGTTTCACTTTTGTTTGTAGATGAGTGTGACTAAAATAAAGCTGTGTTAGGTAAGCGGGTTTTGATTTTCTGTTTGTTTCATATGAAACCGGTTAGCCTTTTCCATCGCTATACAGCCATGTTGGTCATCGCTAGTTGCTGACCCTGAAAACCCCCTAGACTTAACTCGGGGTCGTAACAATATCTGCTCTTCAGCCTGATTTGATTCAGGAGGATAATATGAAAAAATGTCCAGGTTACTTTTATCTGGATGTTTTAGTTCGCACTAGAAAGAGTAAATATTTGGCGTTTTAAGATATTTAAGAAAGGTTGAACTCCAAATAAATAAATAAAAAGTATGATTATATTGGTTATACAGACCAGGTTTAAACCTGAATACTTATCCAAGGTCTCAGTTTAACATTTTAGTTCCTTCCTGATCTCTGGCTTGGGATAGTAGATTAGTATATTAGTAAAACAGTTCACTTACACAAGCACAGGCACAAGAAGGTATTCAGTTTAAATCTTTAGATATCCTAAAAAGCAAGGTTTTACATGGTCATTGGATTTCCTTTATCCAGAACATACAGAATAGGGAACATTTCATTTTCATAGACTTTATTATGATCTGAGAAACAGATATTCACCAGTATTTATTATAATTAAAACAGACCGCGTTCAATATTTAAACAAAAACACAAGACAATCATATTCTATTCAACGATTGAAATCCTCTTCCATATGATCAACTTCTCTGTTTATTTTCTCTTAACATTTGTATTAGTATATTCTTTATTACTCATTGCATAATATTCATCATATAACAGTGAACACAGTGCCATCTAGTGGCTTTCTTGAGTACTAGTATATCAATAGTATATAAGGCACAAAAGCTCCTCCACACTTCTTGTTGGTCGAAGTTGTCTTTGACAATGATTAATCTTTAAAACACTTTCTTATATCCATGGCTTTGCTGTACGAAACCGACAATACTGTATACTTATCTATATTATTTATATCTATAAAAACTGCGTATTGTAATTTTAATAAATAGAACTTCCTGTACTTCTAACACTAAAAGTTAAATATTGAAAGATCTGCTAGACAGGAGACTTGCCAGTGGCTGTTGTATTTGAATAATTAATGTCTACACAAGGTTTGCATGCTGTTTTGGGATGTTTTCTGAGTAATTTAAATATAATTATGTGTAATCACTGAATATGAATTTTTCTGAAGATAATGTTTTATGTATTTCTGGATAAATGTTACCTTTGTAAAGATACCTGATCCTGTGAGCAGACTGCTGCTGAAGCATCAAGGATGCACTTTAAATTTCACAGAGTTATATCCAGTCTCTCAGAATAGTAGTTAAAAGAGCATCTGTAATGAGTCTGTCTGTGTTTTGCCCTGTTTCTGTCTGCTGTCTGCCGTGCTGTTAATTGTTTGCTCCGCCCACTCATTGGTTACCATGGACACTAATTGCACTCTATCTCCCCCCCAAGTGTATCATGTTAGTCACTGATTGTCTCTGCTTGGTGATTGGTTCCTGCTTGCTATATCTACCCCGTTTGTTCACTTCCCTGGTGTTGGTCGTTGTTGTATGTTGGTGTTGATGTTCCCGTTTCCTGTGTGTAGTATATTGTGCAGCGCACATATACTTATGTTAAATAGTGCCCACTTAGAGGCGGAGGGATTTCCTGGGAGTGTGTTGTTCTGGTTAGGTGAGTTTGACTGATGAAGGTTGTGGCCGGCACGGCTGTTGTTAAATAAAGAGTAAACAGTCTACTTGCCTGTTTTAATTCCTCTCACCTCAATGCACGTCATATATATATATAATTGCAAAACGAAAATACTACATGGTGTCAGAAGTGGTCCAGTGCGCCGATTTTATTTTTTTTTGTTTGCCGGACTTTTGCTAACGGCTACGCTAGCGGGAGCGAGCAGGCGGCTACACTTGGAATCGGTAAAGAGATGGATCAGTTTAAACTACCGTCCCCGCTCTTGTTAGCAGGCAATATAAGCGAAAACTGGAGAAGATGGGAACAACGCTTTCAAATATACATGACTGCAAGTGGTGCTGCAGAAAAGGAAGCAACAGTACAGGTAGCTATCTTACTGCATGCACTCGGAGAGGACGCTCTAGATGTATACAACACACTAAATATTGCACAGGCGGATGAAGCAGAGCTAACAGTGGATGATATTTTATATGCATTCAAAACATATTGCCAGCCAAAGAAAAACACTGTGTTTGAAAGACATCAGTTTTGGGCTCATCCCATGGCAGAGTCAGTTGCCATTGAGAAATATGTGACTGAGTTGAGACAGAAAAGAAAGGACTGTGAATTCGGGGCATCAGAAAACGACATGATCAGAGACAAGATTGTATTCAGTTTGAATGATACACGGCTCAAAGAAAGACTGTTAAGAGAGTCTGATCTCGCGATTGACATCTGCAGAGCAGCGGAGACTGCCAAAGCACAAATACAAGCAATGAGTACTACAACACAAGAAAGAGCAATACATGCAGTGAACAAATCCAAAGACAATCAACAGTGGAAACAAGGAAGAAAACCACAAGTACAAAGTGACAGCAAGAAAGTAAAGGGTCAAGTGTGCAGGAAATGTGGAAAGTCACATCAACCAAGGCTTTGCCCAGCATTTGGAGTCTTGTGCCGAAAGTGTGGTAAGCTCAATCACTACGCAAAGATGTGTGAGTCTACAAAAGCAACACATACGATGAAAATGCATAATTTGAGCTCAGAAATAGATTCACTTTTCATTGGGACAGTGAACATAGACCACCTACGTGCTAAAAGAGACAATTCCTGGTATGCTGACATAGATGTAGGAAGCATGTCGGTTAAGTTCAAGTTAGACACAGGAGCAGAAACAAATGTACTACCGCAGGCTGTGTACAAAACACTGATGAGAAAAGTCAAGCATGAAAAATGAGTAAACCTGCAACTGAAACCGACACACACATACCTGCAACTGAAACCGGAGGGAACAATCTCACTGGAGTGCTCCAATGCTCAAACCAAATCCAACCTGCTGTTTTATGTGTCAAACCACTCATCCCACTCCCACCTAGGCAAGGATGCATGTGAAGCATTAGGTCTAATAAAAAGGGTGGACATTGATACGCTCGCAGTCAAGTACCCAACTACAAAAGACGAGCTGCTAAAGCAACATGCAAGTGTCTTTGAAGGACTTGGTGAGTTCTCAGGAGAACATCACATCCACATTGATCCTACAGTCACTCCTGTCATACATGGCTGCAGGAAAGTACCACTGGCAGTTATGGATAGACTGAGAGACACACTTTATGACCTGTTAAAAGCTGATGTTATTGAACAAGTGACTGAGCCAACAACATGGGTCAATAGTCTTGTGGTCACTGAAAAGAAAGACAAGAAGAAGCTGAAGGTTTGCCTAGATCCTACAGACTTAAATAAGGCCATTTTGAGACAGCATTACTCAATTCCCACAGCAGATGAGGTGTTGTGCAAACTTGCTGGTAAGAAAATCTTCACAGTGCTGGATGAGAAGGACGGCTATTGGCAAATAAAGCTCGACAAGGAGTCGTCACTATTGTGCACTTTCAACACACCATGGGGGCGCTATAGGTTTAAGCGCCTACCATTTGGGATTAAGTCGGCGAGTGAAGTTTTCAGCAGCGCAACTGTGAGACATTTGGGGACATCAAGGGTGTTCATATAATTGCTGTATAATTTCAGTGACCACAAGACTATTGACCCATGTTGTTGGCTCAGTCACTTGTTCAATAACATCAGTTTTTAACAGGTCATAAAGTGTGTCTCTCAGTCTATCCATAACTGCCAGTGGTACTTTCCTTCAGTGCCAGTGGTACTTTCACACTCACACTCAACAGCTACATCCCCACACACAAAGGAGGCAATGTACTGGACCTGGTTTTCACCCATCCTTCTCCAGCTACAGACGTGACTGCTACCCCACTACACGTCTCTGATCATCACCTGGTATCCTTCACCATCACTCTCCCTACCCTACCTAAAAGTACCTCTCACCCCCTCGCTCTTACCCGCCGCAACCTTTACTCTGTCTCCCCTTCTTCTGTAGCTTCTGGCACTCTTTCTTCCCTTCCTGATCCTGAGTCTTTTTCCTCACTGCCCTTGGACTCGGCCACAGATACTTTCCTCTCATCTCTTTCCTCAACTATGGACTTCCTCTGCCCTATGTCCACTAAACCCAAGAAAACTTCTTGTTCTGCTCCTTGGCTTTCAGATGTGCTGCGCAACAATCGAAGAGAGCTAAGATCATCAGAGAGAAAGTGGAAGAAATCACAACTTGATGCAGATCTTGATTCTCACCGAACACTCATGGCCAAGTTCTCCTCAGATGTGACTTCTGCCAAGACTTCCTTCTACAAGGAAAAGCTTGAAGCTTCCTCACATGACCCTCGGAAATTCCACAACATCATCTCTTCTCTGCTCAACCCCCCGGCTCCACCTTCTTCATCCTCCCTGACTGCAGAAGACTTTGCTTCTTTCTACCAGGAGAAGATTAAGGAAATCTGCCGGACCTTCACTTCAGCCCCGACTGCATCAAGTCTCAGAGTATGGACTCCCCTACACCTTTGTTGTCACATTTCTCAACTGTAGCAGCAGAAGAGATTCTACAACTCATCCAGTCTTGCAACCCTACCACCTGCCCATTGGATCCACTCCCTTCCACTATGCTCCAGACCATCTCGCAAGACCTTCTGCCCTTCATTACCACTATCGCCAATAGATCCATAGCATCTGGTCAGGTACCAACTACTTTCAAGAGAGCAAGGGTTATTCCCATCTTGAAGAAACCTGCTCTGGATCCATCAGACATCAGTAACTACAGACCGGTATCACTTCTCTCGTTTCTTTCAAAAATTCTTGAACGCATTGTCTTTAATCAACTGTCTGTCTATCTCTCACAGAACAACCTCCAAGACCCCAACCAGTCTGGCTTTAAAGCAGCTCATTCCACAGAGACAGCCCTTTTAGATGTCTCTGAGAAACTACATGCTGCTAGATCAGCCAATTTCTCATCCGTCCTTATCCTCCTTGACCTTTCAGCAGCGTTTGATATGGTCAACCATAAGACTCTCTTAGCCACCCTCAGGAGTCTTGGGATTTGCGGATCAGCTTGGGAATGGTTCGCTTCCTACCTGGAAGGACGCTCATATCAGGTAACATGGAGGGGAGTGACATCTGCTCCACGCAGACTCTCCACTGGCGTCCCACAAGGCTCAGTACTTGGTCCTCTTCTTTTCTCCCTGTATACTCACTCTCTTGGTGAAGTTATTTCCTCACATGGGTTCTCTTACCACTGCTATGCTGATGATACACAACTTATCTTCTCTTTCCCACCCGCAGATGCCACAGCTTCTGACCGAATCTCTGCATGTCTGGCAGAAATTTCATCATGGATGACAGCTCATCAGTTAAAGCTTAATCCTAGCAAAACTGAGCTGCTCTTCATCCCAGGTGACTCATCCCCAGGTCATGATCTTGCTATATCCTTGCACAACGATCTGATCTCCCCTTCAGCCACAGCTCGCAACCTTGGGGTAACCATGGACAATCAACTGTCCTTTTCCTCTCATGTTGCTAATGTGACTCGCTCATGTCGGTTTCTTCTCTACAACATTAGAAAGATTCGACCATTTCTGTCCACACAGGCTGCTCAGGTACTTGTTCAGTCTCTTGTCATTTCTAGACTGGATTACTGCAATGCACTGCTGGCAGGTCTACCTATGAATGCAATCCGTCCTCTGCAAATGATCCAAAATGCAGCTGCCCGGCTTGTTTTCAACCTGCCAAAGTTCTCGCATACCACCCCGCTGCTGCGATCCCTCCACTGGCTTCCGGTAGCTGCACGCATCAGATTCAAAACACTGATGCTGGCCTACAAAGCCAAAAATGGACCAGCTCCCTCTTACCTCAAAGCCCTCATCACTCCTCGCACTGCACCCCGCACCCTCCGATCTACCAGCACTGCTCGACTGGTTCCACCATCTCTCAGGGTAAGAGGCAAGTATACTACAAGACTCTTCTCTGTACTGGCACCAAGGTGGTGGAATGAACTTCCGCTAGAGGTCCGGACAGCTGAGTCACTGGATATTTTCAAGCGGCGGTTGAAGACCTACTTATTCAGGAAACACTTCAACTAGCACTTCTTTCCTTATCTTTCGCATTTTTAAAAAACACCTTTGACACTTTTTCATTGTAACTTTGAACAAATGTTTTAAACTCATGGTATCTTAAGTATGTAACTTAGTGAGCCAGCATTAATGTATTCAATGTTAGAGATTTAAGCACTTATGTACGTCGCTCTGGATAAGGGCGTCTGCCAAATGCTGTAAATGTAAATGCTGATGACATGATTATCGCTGCATCCACGGAAAATGAGCACGACGAAATTCTGCAAAAAGTGATGACTAGAGCAAAGAAAGCTAATGTCAAATTCAACATAGAGAAGATCCAATACAAGGTGAACAGTGTCAAATATATGGGTCATGTTGTGACATCAGAGGGTGTCAAAGTGGACAGTGCAAAAGTTAAGGCAATAGTTGACATGCCATCCCCCACAGACAAACCTGCACTACAACGCATGCTTGGGATGATCAAGTATCTCGCACAATACATACCCGGAGAAGCGACAGCCACAGCGCCGCTGAGACAACTGCTGAGAAAGGACAGTGTATGGCAATGGCAACATGAACATGAGGAAGCCGTAAAGAACCTAAAAAATGCGCTCGTAACAGCCCCTGTTCTTAAATTCTTTGACCCAAAGAAAGCTGTCGTGATACAAGCAGATGCATCCAAGGACGGTCTAGGCGCATGTCTAATGCAAGAGGGACATCCTATCGCCTATGCATCCAGAGCTCTAACTGACACAGAAAAAAACTATGCACAGATAGAGAAGGAGCTTCTGGCTATTGTGTTTTCAGTGAAACGTTTTCATCAACACGCCTATGGAGTCAAGGTCAATGTGCAGTCGGATCACAAACCTTTGGAAGCAATCTTAAGAAAGCCATTTGGAACAGCTCCGTCCAGACTTCAGCGGATGCTACTTCAGCTGCAACGCTACGACCTGAATGTAGTCTACACACCAGGCAGAGAGCTACTGATAGCAGACACACTCTCACGAGCAACGACACATGAGCAACAGAGACAGGATGATATATTTGATGAAAAAGTGATCTATGCCCTTGAGCCAACAGAGGCCTTGAGCCCAGAGACTCTGATGCAGTTAAAGCATGAGACACAAAACGACGTCATATTACAAATATTGCTGGACATTCACAGGCACGATTGGCCACATCACAGAAAACAAGTTGACAGAAAAGTGACACAATACTGGCCTATTAGACACTTGGTGTCAATAAGAGAAGGAATAATGTTTGCGGGAGTAAAATGAGGTCAGACATGTTACAGAGGCTGCATGCGGCACACCAAGGCTCTAGCCAGAGTACACTGGTATTGGCCAAGTATGACAAGAGACATTGAGAAAATGGTGGAGTCATGTGCAACTTGCCAGCAGTTCCAACCTCGCCATCAGAGGGAGCCGATGATCTCACATGAAATCCCAGAGCTTCCTTGGCTGAAAGTAGGAGCTGACATATTTGAAATCAATGGTCACTCATTTCTTCTGGTTGTGGATTATTTTTCCATATACCTGGAAGTACAAAACATCAGTGACAAGACGACACAAACAGTTGTTAACAAGATGAAATTGATATTTGCCAGAATGGGTATACCTAAAGAGATTGTATGTGACCATATGCCTTTTGCAAGCCAAGACATGAGAAAGTTCGCCACAGCATGGGGAATTAAGCTCACTCACTCCAGCCCAGGCTATGCGCAGTCAAATGGCCTGGCGGAGAGAACTGTGAAGACTGTTAAGCATCTGTTAAAGAAGGCCAAACAAACCAACACTGACCCATTTCTGGCACTTCTAACTCTCAGGAACACACCCGTCACAGGTATGGGTTATTCTCTTGCACAACTGCTTATGGGCAGGGTCCTGAGAAGCACTTTACCCAGCTCAAGCACAGTGCTCCAACCTGCAGCACCAACTAATGCACATTCTACTCTTCAGGACCTCCAAAGAAGACAGTGTGCTTATTACAACAGAGGCACAAAGAAACTTCCGTTGCTGTCGTCAGGTGGGACTGTTCACATGCAAACTGAACGAGGATGGCGTCCTGCTGTTGTCATGGCATCGCGTGCTGAACCGCGTTCCTACGACGTAGTGACATCTTCAGGACAACAGTACAGACGCAACAGGAGACACCTAAGGAAGACACCTAGCGACGTTCAGGTGTACACTGAACCGGACAGTCTTGAGGATGAGAGACAGCACCCCGGTCGCTCCTACCGGTGCTGATGAGACTGCGTGTGTGCAATCTTCTTCTCCTCCACAGATACGTCAAACCAGAAGTGGCCGAGTTATTAGGCCACCGGTGAGATTCAAGGACTATGTGTTAAGCCAATGAGTGCATACGATACTGGGCGTATGTTGTGTTTAAAAAAAAAAAAAAAAAAAGAGAGGTCATGGTAGATATTCAATGGTATGTTTAGTTCAGCTTAAGTTTAATGTATCCCTGATTGATACACATGGAAATATTATTTAAGCCAAGTTACATTTTACACCTTATACATCTTTCCTGCTAAAGATAAACTTTTGTTTTTTTTTATTATAAGAAAGGAGGATGTAGTATATTGTGCAGCGCACATATACTTATGTTAAATAGTGCCCGCTTACAGGCGGAGGGATTTCCTGGGAGTGTGTTGTTCTGGTTAGGTGAGTTTGACTGATGAAGGTTTTGGCCGGCACGGCTGTTGTTAAATAAAGAGTAAACAGTCTACTTGCCTGTTTTAATTCCTCTCACCTCAATGCACGTCATATATATATATATAATTGCAAAACGAAAATACTACACTGTGTGCTCAGTATTCTGCCCTGTTTTGCCTGCCTGTTTGTTTGCCTGTTTTTTGTCTTGGTTTAGTAAAAGTCTAAACTGCACTTGGATCCTCATTCGGCTTTGTCCTGCATCGCGACAGCATCTACCATATGGTTAATGTGTTCAGGGGCGAATAATGAGTCATTTGGGGGGCCACTGCCCCTGTTGTGAAAAATCCTTGAACCTTAAGAGAATACATACTATTATTATTATTATTATATTATATTATTATTATATTATATATTATTAACCAGAAGTCAGAGGGTGAATAAAAGAGGGACTCTTTATTATAGTAACTCAGCAGACAGGAGAAGAGAGAGAGTAAACAGGGGACCCAGGGCCAGAAAGGTCAGGAGAGTAGAGCTGTTCCAGACACGTAATGAGCTCATGGGTGATATGAAGTAGCTGGAAGTGGCGATAGCTCTCCATGACATCAGCGGGCACTGGCCTTGGGTAGGGAGAAGGACGAGGATGGTGAGGTGAGGACCTGATGGAGCGACTAGGATGAGCTGACTGACCTGGAGGCGAAGGGTCTGAGGAGAGATAAGGGGAGTTAGAGGAGATAAAGGAACGGGAACTTGAGATAAGGGTAAACAATTCCAGCCTGAGCAAGGACAGGCTGAGATCATAACTTGAAACATGCGATCAAAACAAAGTTGAAGCTTTTAGCAGTTTAGAGGAGTCATCAAAGAACTCCATTTTTACTTTTATGTACACAAGCAACATTATAGTAGCAATAGCTTAACAATAGTGACAACAGTATAGCAACAATAGTTTAGCAATAGTGGTAATATACTGTAAGTTGACAAATAGATAAGAGCTTTCTTTTAACATAATAACTTTTGACATAAAATCAGACTCATAGAGTGACTTATAATTATTAAAAATCATGTATAGAAGAAAATAACAAAGGAGAAACTTACCCATTGTAGCTGAATGAAGGATTAATCTTCAGGACGTCTGGCATGGAAAAACTTAGAGGCAAATGTAACTTCGACCAGGGAGTGAGGCTCTTTTTTTGAGCACACTTTTAACAAAATTGTTGTTTAGATATAATTGTTATGTCGAACGAAGAAGACCCAGGGTCACAGGCCTGGGCTTCCGGACCTGGGCCCCGGGGAACTAAGGGGAGGAAAATCCATAAATGGGCATATGGGCAAAAGGTAAAGGAAAAACAAGGGGATTGTGAGGAACAGGACGTTACAAAAACATATGAGACATAAGGATAAGGTGATATGAAAATGGGTCTGTGAGGAGGGGAACTGATAAGGAGGCGCTTGGAAGCGTATATATAGAGGAGAATTTTGAAGCCAAAAAGGTATGCGTAAAAAATCCCGTTACTCTGCAGGACCGTCCTGAGGGTTTTTGTTTTTGCATGCCGATGCTCTTCATGAAGATGCTTTTTCTGTTTTTGGGATTTCTTTTGTTACTTTCAAATTGGCAATTTCTCTTAGAGAATTGTTGGCTGATTGACCACAATAAAGAAGTTTGCTCATTCTCATCCAGGTCTGAGGAGCTTTCCCATTGTTTTAATTAGTATTAATGTTAGTGCTATCAGTAAATTTAGTTTAAGTAACAATTATATAGTATAAAAGTATTATAAAGTATATCAGTATAATTCACCCTGATATGTGCCGACTTGGAGACGGGCTCTAAGTTCCCACACCCCCCTTGGTGACGGGCCTGTGTCGAACACACTCTGGATTCAGGCGTCTCACTTGGAGACCGTCTGTAAATAACCAATTGAAAGACACAAATCCGATATAGTTTTGCTTCATACTGATGTGCACTTATGAGTAAAAATTATGATAAATTATCATGTTTAGAAAGACAATGACTGCATTTTTTTTTTCAACAGCTTTAACAAATAAGACAGCTATGTATTATAAAAATTGAGGTCGGTTTCTATTTTATATTAATATTATGAAAAAAATCACAATTTTCAATCGCTTCCATGCCACGTGACCCAGTGACTTCCTTTTACGTACTTTTTTTTAAAATCAATGTAAACTTTACTTCCTCCATAACCATAACAGCGTTGTACTCTAGTTAATGTGAACGACTTTTATGTATTTACTTGCAACCTTATGGTGGTGTCTTTAGTTGGAGACTGAGTTAAAGATGATCGATTGTAATTTAAGTGTTCTAGTGAGGCACATCCTCTTAAATGACGGGTCGTGATCTTTTTTTCAGATGGTTGTGACGGGGATCAACACTACTTGTGATGAGATTTCCTCATTTGGTCTATACAACTACACCAAACCTCATGCTCTACAGACGAAGGACTGTGAACTTAGCTGGCACGCACCGGTGAGACTTCTGAAAGTTTTTCCAGCCCAGGGGCGTTTCTAGGGTAGGAGGAGATGAGGAGCTTATCCTCTGAGACTATGACTCTCCAAGACAACAGAGAATGATTTTCAAAACATCAAAAACATTTAATAAGTAATTACAGATACTAATCGACCCTGGTTAACACAGTTATTAGCCAGTTGCCTGGCCAGCTACCAACTGGGTACAGGTTTGCATGTAAAAATGACAATATAACTACATAACAAGTGTATTAATATAATTACGACGTAAATCTACGTCTTATTGATTAAAATTATTTAATTTCATCAGATTTACAAACTGACATTCAAACTTAAATTTGTCCGGAACAGTTGCATTATTATTATTATTATTATTATTATTATTATTATTATTATTAGCTCACCAACTCATAATAAATGAGGTCCGGACAGCTGAGTCACTGGCTATTTTCAAGCGGCGGTTGAAGACCTACTTATTCAGGAAACACTTCAACTAGCACTTCTTTCATTATCTTTTGCATTTAAAAAAAAAAAAAAAAAAAAAAAAACACACCTTTGACACCTTCATTGTAACTTTGAACAAATGTTTTAAACTCATGGTATCTTAAGTATGTAACTTAGTGATCCAGCATTAATGTATTCAATGTTAGAGATTTAAGCACTTATGTACGTCGCTCTGGATAAGGGCGTCTGCCAAATGCTGTAAATGTAAATGTAAATGTAAATGAATAACTACTTTCCAATGGCTGTATACTAACAACAGTGCCACCTGCTGCCCGGAATAGGTACTGTGCTGTTTAACATCACACGTTTGTGTCTAATCAGATAGAACTTTTTTGTGTGTGTTGTCCTTCTCCACATTGTCCTAGGATGATACTGTGCTGGGACATGGAGACTTTCTGATTCGTCAGGTCTGTGACACTGGCATTCGCCTCATTGCACGCTGTTTTAACACACATGCAAGTGGACCGAAGGAGTTCGTGGTACACCTTTCAGCTTTGTGTGTTTTCACCTCTCAACACCAAATGAGCTCATGACTCATATATTTGTCATGTAGGAAAAAACGCTTTATATGTTTTTTTTTTATTTTTTTGTATTTACTTTCATCACAAGATCTACTAGCAATTTCTTAAAAAAAAAAAAATAATTAAATGATTTCTTTCTCCCAGTGGATTCAGATGTATCCTCTTATTGAGCTGTAGTGATTGATGGTGTGGTATTATTTTGTAAATAAAAAACACTCTATTTTCTGTGCATTAACAGATGGTTACAGTTAAAAAGGAGATAAAATGTCAGTCACTCTGGAAACAGGTGTCTGTTAAATCCCGTAAATGTAGAAGGTCATGCAGATATTGCAGTTTTTATGTTCAGCATATTATAGTAACCCAAATGTTTCTAATAATAATAATAATAATAATAATAATAAACAAAATTAACAATCCAGGAATTAACTACGGGGCTGTTTATTCTCTTGTTTGGGGTATTTTGGTCATTTTTTGGTGTCAGGATTTTCCCTTGAGCCCCTGTTAATATCTGATCATGGTCATGTGTGAAATCAGTGCAGTTCAGGACAAAAACTTATTACAGTAGTGAGAAAGAACACGATCAAATCAATGAACTGTAGCTGATTTTGTGTGTGTGTGTGTGTGTGTGTGTGTGTGTGTGTTAGTTGTCAACAGCACCATATCACCCCCTGATGCTTCTGAAACTGCTGAGGAACAAGCAGGTAAGATATTTCTTTATAGATTAAATATCCTAGATTAATTGAAGTTGTGTGGCATTGATTTATTTTTCTGCTTATGATTTTTTTTTTTTTTTCATTTTTGAATAGAACTACAGAATGACTTTGATTTACAGTGGACATTATTTCAAAGCAGCTTTTCAGAATATAATATAGATCAGAAATTTCAAGTTTTAATATTAGACTTTATTTAAATTTAGTTGTATTTATCCCTTCTGAGCAAGTCTGAGGTGACTGTACTAATTTAATGTTTAAAAAACGCCCATCATGTTAGATGTAATGATGATAAATAATAATAAAATCATTACATCTAACATGATGGGCGTTTTTTAAACATTAAATAAGTACAGTCACCTCAGACTACCATATCAGTCTACCATTTTTTTCTTTCTATCCCTCGATATGTTTTGGTGGCAGCAGCACCAGCACCATCTCTGTGACTGTGCCCTTGGTTGTGTTTGTTGGAGTCCTGTGTGCATTCGTGTGCTACAGAAGAAGGTAATGATGCATCATCCTCACAGCTAACAGAGCAACGATGAAATGCTTTAATCTGCTGTTAACTTTAGACTGATGAATGTGTTTGGTGATTAACAAATGATTCTGTTCTTTATTGTGGTTGCTGATGACAGGAACAAGGTTAAAGGCTGGTGGACAAAGATGTACAATGGTGTATTTGGAAGAGCGAGTGAAAAGTGAGTGAATCTCAAACTGCTGGATATTTACGCAGTAAAGCAGCTTTTACACATGTGCTTTATTTCGTTGTTTAAAAATAAGAAGGAAGAAAATCAGAACCGATGACAGTTTTTTCTGCATCACCATTTTATATCTTTGATCACTTTATCATTTTCATTTGTTCTCCTGTTTTATTTTATTTGTCAGGTGAAGTGGCCTACAGCTGCTTCCCCATAGGATATAAATATACGTATAAAATGTGCTGACTGTTGAGGGAGGAAAAAACTTACAAATCTTTATCTAAGTGAATAAATTCCTTGCACACAATTTCCAGCACAGAATAAATATTTTGGATGTTATGATATGAAATAACTTTCTTATTTATTACAAAAAGAAAAATTAAAATAAATCTGTACATCAACAGCACTCTGTCCAGCCTTGATGCCTGTAATGAGTTTGTCTGTGTTTTGCCCTGTTTCTGTCTGCTGTCTGCCGTCTGCCGTGCTGTTAATTGTTCGCCCACTCATTGGTTACCATGGACACTAATTGCACTCTATCTCCCCCCCAGGTGTATCATGTTAGTCACTGATTGTCTCTGCTTGGTGATTGGTTCCTGCTTGCTATATCTACCCCATTTGTTCACTTCCCTGGTGTTGGTCGTTGTTGTATGTTGGTGTTGATGTTCCCGTTTCCTGTGTGCTCAGTATTCTGCCCTGTTTTGCCTGCCCGTTTGTTTGCCTGTTTCTTGTCTTGGTTTAGTAAAAGGCTGAACTGCACTTGGATCCTCACTCGCCTTTGTCTCGTCGTGACAATGCCCAATGATGCCTGAGTTAGGCACAGGCTCCCCGTGACCCGAGGTAGTTCGGATAAGCGTTAGAAAGTGAGTGAATGAATGAATGTACATCAACATTTAATCTTCTACACCTCAAACAAGACTAAAAATGATTTTGTAACAACTGGAGTTTCTGTCTGTGAGCTACATCTGCAGCTCTTTCACAAAATTCACTAATATAATAACTACAGCGTGTTCCAAACATAGAGGAAGTGACTTAGCAAAATGTAACTTGATTCACTTCAACAGTGTTGTTTCTCTCACTTGTGATGGTTAATTGCACCACCTTGTTTCCTGTTACACCATGTTCTTCATTTGTCAAATGCTTTCTGGGGAAAAAAGTCACGTCGGAAATTTCCCCTGATGTTTGGGACACGCTGTATAAGAATAATGTATTAATATGTATTCATTAATATACACTGCCTGTAATTCTTTTCTGAATGTTATAATGAATCATAATTGCAGATTTAATGGTTAATAATGATGAATTTCACTTTATAAAACTCCGTCCAGCCTGCTGTCTTCCTGTCATCGCACTTCTTTCTGTTCCTGCACTTTAATATTTAGAACCCTTTTTATTCCCAGAAGAAATTATTGATTGCATCAACTGAGGCCTTTAAAAAAAAAAAGTTATAGGGCATTGTTTTTAGATTTATTTTGATAAGTGCCAAATTTTTAATCTGATCAATGCAATTTTATATTTCACCGTTTTTAACCTTTTGTTAGCAGTATTTTGGCATAAAACACTTTTATATGCATTACTTCACTCATTATAATAGTTATAGTTTGTTCAACAGGGTTTTAGAAAGTGAGAGGATGCCTGAGGAATGGAGAAGGAGTGTGTTAGTGCCGATCTTTAAGAATAAGGGTGACGTGCAGAGTTGCAGCAACTATAGGGGGATCAAGTTGATGAGCCATACAATGAAGTTGTGGGAAAGAGTAGTGGAAGCTAGGTTAAGGAAGGTGGTGGAAATTTGTGAGCAGCAGTATGGCTTCATGCCCAGAAAGAGCACAACAGATGCAATTTTTGCTCTGAGAATGTTGATGGAGAAGTATAGGGATGGTCAGAGGGAGTTGCACTGTGTGTTTGTAGAATTAGAGAAAGCGTATGACAGGGTGCCAAGAGAAGAGCTGTGGTACTGTATGAGGAAGTCAGGAGTAGCAGAGAAGTATGTCAGAGTGGTGCAGGACATGTATGAGAGGAGCAGGACAGTGGTGAGGTGTGCTGTAGGTCAGACAGAGGAGTTCACAGTGGAGGTGGGACTGCATCAGGGATCGGCTCTGAGCCCCTTCCTGTTTGCTATAGTGATGGACCAGTTGTCAGAGGAGGTCAGACAGGAGTCTCCTTGGACGATGATGTTTGCAGATGACATTGTGATCTGTAGTGAGAGCAAGGAGCAGGTGGAGGAAAACCTGGAGAGGTGGAGGTTTGCGCTGGAGAGAAGAGGAATGAAAGTCAGTCGTAGTAAGACGGAGTACATGTGTGTGAATGAACGGGAGGGAAGTGGAACAGTAAGGTTACAGGGTGAAGAGGTGAAGAAGGTACAGGAGTTTAAGTACTTGGGGTCAACAGTCCAGAGTAATGGAGAGAGTGGGAAAGAAGTAAAGAAGCGAGTGCAGGCAGGTTGGAGTGGGTGGAGAAAGGTGTCAGGAGTTCTGTGTGATAGGAAAATATCAGCAAGAATCAAGGGGAAGGTGTACAGGACAGTGGTGAGACCGGATATGCTGTATGGTTTAGAGACAGTGTCACACTTTATTCTGTGTGTGTGTGTGTAGTGCAAATGCAAGCCATTTGTTTTATCCTTTTCCCATTCCATTTTTAAGATAACTCCTGGTTCTCATTCCACTTCTTTATTTGCACTGTATTAAATAGAACCCTGCTTATGACAATTACAAACTATAATACATTCTATTATCCACATGATAAAATGCTCAGGGTCAAATTTTATTTATTTTCTCTGGGAAATGAAGGACTAATGCACATATTTGTGTAAAAATATTCTATATTATTTTTTACCAGTGTTTATATTATAGAATTCAAAAAAAGACCAATGTCTATTGTTTACTCTGTGACTTTTAAATGTATGTACATCTATTAACATAGAAGTCTTAATTATGCCATAAAATGAATTCTACTTGGAAACAGAATAAATGGAAAATAAAGTGGATGTGTTTTAATCTTTACACTCGGCTGACTACTTCTTAAGTGCTCATTAATATGTTTGTGTGTATGTGTAAACTACACAACATCTTGTGCTGTCACACTCACCACAGGTTAAACATGTTGATAATATGAAGGCATTATTACTGATCAGGGATGTCAGGTCTGTGTGGGTGCAGCATGTAGGAGCCACATCTGATTAAGAGAGAGGAGCTGAACTGTACCGTGTACGTTGACACTCAATGAGTAAACTGAAAACTACAACAAAACTGATAGGAAAGAATAAGATAAATAGAAACATGATAAGCTCTGAAACAATGTCATTTGTGTCATTTCTCAAACCCACCTCTACACGTTTATCTTTAAAGGACGGTTAAAGACCTACATCTACCTGAAACACGTGAACTAGATTTTTTTTTTTTTTTAATGTGAATGTTTTAAATAGAAAACAAAAGCATTCCTTCGAGCCGGATTCGAACCAGCGACCTAAGGATGACTACGTTATTATATCACTACAGTCCTCCGCGCTACCATCTGAGCTATCGAAGGAGACTAACACTTCTTGGTGATAGGTTACTATAAATGGTGCCTACGGTATCTAACCTATATTTACACAACACAACAATTTCTATTTTTATATCAATATAAATTCAAACAATACGTATATATTTATAAATTTCCATTTATAGTATGATGCCGAAAGAACTTAAAACACTTGAAGTCAAGGTTGTGACAGTGACTCACTACTATAGAATCTGCTACAGGGTGATCACTAACACGTGGTTTTCAGTAAGATGAGAAATTTGATTCTCTTTAATATGACTGGTAGATAATAGTGACATGACGTACAGCGTGTTCAGTCCCACCAATCACAGCAGAACTGATGAAAGCCATTTTCATTCAAGTAGTATGTGTACCTCAGATTCATTATCTCCTACTCACCTATCGATCTGCTTTGGAGCAACAACAACAAAAGTGAGTACACATGTTTATTATACAATGTTTATTATATACATGTTTATTATACCCATTATTATAATACCCATTTTTACTATAACTAATATTTTAAAACTAGTAAAATATGATCAGATACAGAGATATAAAATGAGTAATGAATTTAAATGTAAAATAAGATACTAAAGCCCTATTCGGACGGGACTAGTTTTCCAAACGACGTTAGAGTTAGAATTTTTTTCAGCCGACGTCTGTCATTTCATGTATGGATTCGGACGGGACTAACATCTCTGTGTTTATTACGGAGGTAGGAGTGTCTGTGTTTTACATGTGGGCGTTGCACAAGACCACATGTCCAGGATGCGTGGATTGCGTATGGTCATCATATGGTTTTATATAGAACTTCTTATAAACCCACTGGAATAAATACGCTTTTATATAATTTTCACGTTATGTAATTGACTATAGAAATGAAAGTACTCTTACCTGAAACTGATATTACAGGAGCCAGTCTTAACAATTTACGTGATTTGGCTCTTCTTGTTGATTTAATTTTTTTTTATTTCTTCGCACGGTAGCAAACACATTTACATCCATTATTGGTGTGCAGAAAGCAGAACCTTGAATACCGGTGCACTAGGTTTAATACGGTAGTTCACGTTGACCAAAACAGACAAGAAAACGCGTTTTGGGAAAAAAAAAAAACATTTTCGGCAATCACAGCCATTCGCATTCACACGCGATTAGATTTCTCAGAGGAGCGCCGATTTTGCTGAAAAACAGTAGGTAATTTGCTCTGGAATTTTTACACAGGTCGCTTGAGAAAAAGACTTGGCAGATTTGGACGGGATTAAAATCACAAAGTACGTCTGTGAAACTGAAATTTCTCTAACGACCCCCTGTAAAACTAGTCCTTTCCGAATAGTACTTAATAGTTTAATGTGATGAGGTGATGAAATACATCTGCAAAAAACACGCTTATCCACATCCTCGTGCTGCACCATAGTTTCTCTAACTCTAATACAGTGCACCTTCTTCCCTATTGGTCAGTCGGATCATCCGTTAGTCACGTGGTACGACACACAGCGCCACCATATTTGGTAGAAGCGTCTTTTTGTCGTCGTTAAAAACAGACAAAATCAGTAAAATGCGGTTAACGGGACGGTTCTGTAGGTTGTGGATTATAAAGAGGAAACGGAAACCTTACTTAAAGTAAAGTTGGCTGCATATTCACAGATTCGAATTTCCCGAGTCAATAACTCCAGAGTTAAAGGGTGTTACTACACAAATAACACCTCTTTTTTTATTATAGTAATGTAGAGACGCAGCTACAACCAATTTTCCTCAATATCAGCTTTCCTCCGCGTTGGACAAAATACATAAGTCTCTATGTGCGAACACCTAAGAGACAGATTCCAAGGGACCGTCTGCAAAGTGCAAAACACTGTACTACACTGTACTGTCACCAAACTCAGTTCACACATCACTGATGTCCTGATAGATATACTACAACACTTACTTAGGAGAAGTGTCTTTTTGTTTATTTTTTATGATTTTTCATAATATAAAAAAATCAATAACTTTACTGTAATACACTGTACTGGAGCTGTGTGAAGTCCCCTCATGCTTCAAAAGCTCCACCATCATTCCTGTCCCAAAGAAATCCAAAATTACCGGACTTAATGACTACAGCGGTCATGAAATCATTTGAAAGACTTTTTGGTTTTGGCTTATCTGAAGGACATCAATGGATTCAAGCTCATCTCCTTTTTTGCATGACTGGATATGTCAAGATTCAAGTAAGTACAAATCCTTACATTTTTTTCTGTGTTTATTACAATGTCTAGAACACATACATATTTAGTTATTTTGGAAAACATTAATAAAATTTGATTTAGAGCTTGTTAAGTCCATGTTGTAATTCTACAACGTTGGGCCAGCGTGGTAGTCAACATAGCCTGTGCAACCTACACATGACATAAAGACACTGCATTTCTCACATGATCACAAATGCATTTGTTCCTTTAATATGATAAGTAGATAGCATAATAGCCCATCCAGAGAGTATTGTTTGAATGCAGTAGTGGACTTTTGATTGGCATTTGCATTGAACTGATAATACTTTGATGGATAATACTTAGATCTATCTTTTAATTAGTCTATTCTTTCAGTTCATCTACTACAATAGAAGACCCATATTTATTCATTTATTTATTTATACATACATACATACATACATACATATACTTTTTTTTTTTCATTTCAGAATCTCTGGCATGCTGTGTGACTTTGATGTGTACCAAGGGAGTGTAGATGGAATACGACAAGCCAAATCTGAACTTGAACTGTCAGGTGATGTTGTGATGAAGCTCACCTCCACACTTCCAGAGGGCGTGAGACAGAGTTTGGTGACAGTACAGTGTATTACAGTCAAGTTATTGATTTTTTATTATTATAAAAAATCAGAAAAAATAAACAAAAAGACATTTCCCCAAAATAAGTGTTGTAGTATATGTATCAGGACATCAGTGATGTGTGATCTAAGTTTGGTGACAGTACAGTGTATTACAGTCAAGTTATTGACTGTTTTTTGTATTCGCTTTTCGGGTTTTGCACTTTGCAGACGGTCCCTTGGAATCTGTTTCTCAGCCATCTGCACATAGAGACTTGTGTATTTTGTCCACCGCGGAGGAAAGCCGATTTTGAGGAAAATTTGTTTTTTTTAGTTTATGACCAAGAAAATCAAAATGGGGTATTTGAGCTGTTGTGTATTTTAGGAGACTATCCGAAGTATTTAATAGATTTATGAGACACACACGGACTTAACGTGACTGTTCTTTATTCACACGTGCAGAGAGAGAGAATTCACCGGAACATGTACAACCGGAAACACATGCAAGAAGTGCATTCCGGGAAATGTAGTTAATTAACAGCGTTAACCACATACACAACATTTCCTCCCCTCTTACTCTTGAGGTATAACGCAAAGATTACAGATTAAACTGTACCACTTAAATTATAACATTTCCTATTATCAACATATCTATGAACATAAACTCTCTTTTTTTTTTTTTTTTTTTTCTTTCAACGTGAACATTGAGTCTTCATGTTGAGTCCTGTAATTCAATAACAACACTTTAACCTGGAAATGAGGGTAGACTACCTCAGACCCTAGCTTACCCTTAGGGGATTATTCTGCCCCGAAGCAATAAGGGTAGCCCCTAACTAAGTGTAATCCGATAAATGCCGGGGTGGACGTCGCTCCCTTACTGGATACCGACGTCCTATTTGGTTTCCATTTTCTGTCGATGAAGATAATGGTTTGTTAGCAAAAGAATCATTTGAGATCATCGTAGACTCCCTTTTGGAGACTAATGAAGTTGGAGAATTTTCATCCGTGACCTCAGGAACATCTGTAACGGTGCTGGCTCCACCAAGCAACTGATCAGTATGTCTCCTCCAGGAAAGATTCTCAGCAGTCTTGACCTTGTATGACACTGGACCCGTCTGGGCCTCCACAGTAACCGGAACCCATTTCGGACCACTACCATAGTTCCGAGCAAGCACTGATGAGCCTGTTGCAAAGATTCTGTCCTTGGCTCGCATATTCCGTCGCTGTACTTGATGCTCTTGTTGCCGTTGAACAGTTTCTTTGAGTGTTGCTGGTTTAATCAGCTCAAAGCTTGTCCTGAGCTCTCGGTTGAACAGCAAATGCGCTGGCGACACTTTGGTGGTTGCATGCGGAGTACTACGATAAAAGAGCAAGAAGCTGTGCAGACGTTGATGGAATGTGCCCTGCCCGAGCGACGCTTTCAAAGCATGTTTCATGGTTTGGACAAATCTTTCTGCTAACCCATTTGTTGCAGGATGGTAGGGTGATGACGTGATATGTTGCACACCATTTGCCAGTAGAAATGTGGCCATCTCATGAGATGTAAATTGAGGGCCGTTATCTGAGACAAGTTGCACTGGTGACCCAAATCTACTGAAAATTTCTCCCAGTTTCTCAATTGTCTTTTCAGCTGAAGTAGATTTCATAATGGCCACCTCCGGCCACTTACTGTGTGCATCCATGACTACCAACAGCATTTTGTCCTCGACTGGGCCTGCAAAATCAATATGAATGCGATGCCATGGTTTTTCAGGATATTCCCATGGGTGCAGCGGTGCCAGTTGTGGTGTGTTACGTATGCGTTGGCATGAGGTACAGGTCCTAGCTTTTTCCTCAATTTGGCCATCTACTCCTGGCCACCAGAAGTAACTCCTTGCGATCTCCTTCATGCGGACCATCCCACAGTGTCCCACATGCAGCTGTTTTAGCACTGGCTTGCGTAAAACCGGGGGAATAACCACTCTCCTCCCCCACAATAAGCATCCTGACTGCACTGAAAGTTCATGACGTCGAGAGATGTAAGGTTTTAGCTCCAGATCATCACTCTCCTCTTTGCCCGTCATGACCATATCCACGACACTTGACAGGACAGGGTCGTTTCGTGTGCCCCTGCGCACTTGCGCGGCTGTTATAGGGGCCCGTTCCACCTGGCTGAAATAGAAAATTTTAGCCACCTTTGCTTCCTTTACCTTGTCAGCGAGAGGCAACCTGGATAGACCGTCTGCATTTCCGTGCAATTCCGACTTTCGGTACTTGATGTCGTAGGTGTGAGCTGATAACAACAAAGCCCACCTTTGCATCCTACTTGCAGCAAGAGCAGGAATGCCATGGTGTGGACCAAATATTGCAGTGAGTGGGCGATGATCAGTCAGCAGCGTGAATTTCCTTCCAAAAATATACTGATAAAACTTACGCACTCCAAACACAATGCTCAATGCCTCTCGTTCAATCTGAGCATAGTTTGCTTCTGCTTTGCTCAGACTCCTGGAAGCAAATGCGATTGGCCTCTCTTGACCATTGGGCATGATGTGGGACAAGACAGCCCCCACACCATACGGGGAAGCATCGCAGGCCAGCTGAATAGGAAGAGCAGGGTCAAAATGAGTGAGTGCGTTTGACCTTAGAAGTGTCTCCTTCGCTTTCTTGAATGACTCCTGGCATTCAGTGTTCCACTTCCAATTATTTTCATGGCATAACAATTTGTGCAGAGGTTTCAGCAGCGTAGCAATATGTGGAATGAAACGGCCATAATAGTTCAGTAAGCCGAGGAAAGACCGTAACTGGCTGACATTTTTGGGTACTGGTGCATCCACAATGGCCTTAACCTTGGATGGGGACGTATGCAGACCAGCGGCATCAATGACATGGCCTAAGTATTCGACTGCAACCTGGAAAAATTCACATTTATCCTTGCGCACTCTTAATCCGTATTCTTTCAGCCTCGCAAGGGTAGCATCCAGGTGTCGTAAGTGCGACTCTTCATCCGTGCCAGTCACTAGAATGTCATCTAGATAACACACAACTCCTGGAAGCCCCACTAGAATCTGATCCATCGCTCGCTGAAAAATGGATGGAGCTGAAGTAATTCCGAATGGCAAACGTTTGTACCGAAATAGTCCTTTGTGTGTATTAATGGTAAGGAGTTCTCTGGACTGTTCCTCAACATGCATCTGTAGGTATGCTTGGTTGAGGTCGATTTTGCTAAATCTTTGTCCTCCTGTCAACCCCGCAAAGAGGTCATTAATGTGAGGCAAGGGGTATTGTTCTGCTGACAACACTGGATTTACAGTAACTTTAAAATCCCCACAGATCCTTATGCCTCCATCCTTCTTTATAACTGGAACAATAGGCGTTGCCCACTTACTCACATTGACTGGTTCCAGCACTCCATTCTTCACAAGATCATTCAAGCTTGCCTCTACCTTGGGTTTGAGTGCATATGGCAGGGGCCGGGACTTTAAAAGCTTTGGCTGGCTTCCCTGTTCCACAGTCAATTTTACTGTGATTCCTTCCATGCTGCCTAACTCCTGTTTGAAAACTTCACTGTGTTTTTCAAGGACACCTTTGAGGTCCAGGGTTTTAGGTGTCATCATGTGTATGGCCTGCCAGTCCACCTTTAGTTGCTCCAGCCAGGAACGTCCCATCAACGAGGGGTAATCACCTGCAACCACATACAATGGCAGTTTTTTTGTTTGTCCCTTCAACTCCACTGTTACTTGGGTGAGTCCTTTCATGGTCACTGATTCTCCAGTATAAGTTTTAAGGACAACATCAGGTGGTTTAAGTGGCAGGTGTCTGAGTATTTCACTGTATACTGCATCTGACACCAGCGATACAGCAGCACCAGTGTCGATTTCCATTTTCACTGGCTGTCCTTCCAGCAGTGCAGTGACCTTATAAGCTTTAGTTCCACCTGCTAACGTGAGCACATGCAAAGGCAATTCCTCATCAGATATGTCTGTACACTCCTTATTTTCCTGTCCGACTGTAAATATGCGCTTCTTTCCTTTCTTTCTGAAAACTGGTTTCTGATGCATTTTTTTCTTTTCCGTTTTATTTTTACATGCCCTCTCAATGTGTCCCTTTTTCTTACAGCTGCGGCACTCCATATCCTTAAACCAGCATGAAACAGGTGAATGTCCAGTCTTACCACAGCGGAAACATGGGCCTTTAATTTCAGTTTGTTTTTCTGTCTCCATCTTGTACACTTTACTGTTTGAGCTCAATTGCTGGGCTTCTTTAGCAGCCAATTCCATAGACACACTTAGCTCAATTGCTCTTTGTAGTGTCAGGTTGCTCTCAGTTAACAGTCTTTTCTGTATGCTCTTGCAGCGTAGTCCACATACTAATCTGTCTCGAAGTGTATCATTGAGCACATCACCAAATTCACGGTGTTCAGCTAATTTTTTTAGCACTGCCACAAACACTGCTACAGATTCCCCTTCCAGCTGCTGTCATCTGTGAAACCGAAATCGCTCTGCAATTACTAAGGGCTTTGGAGAGAAATGTGTTTTAAGAGTGTTCACTATTTGCTCATACGTTTTCTCTCCGGGTTTCTCTGGATGCAGGAGGTTGCGCAGTAGTAGGAGGTTGCGCACTTTCTCTTCATCAATAGCATTAGCTGCTACAAAGTACTCAAATCTTTCTGTGTAAGAGCACCACTGTTCATTGCTTTCCTCAAAAGAACCCAAATTTCCAAATACTGATGCCATTTTGTCCGTTCTCCGTCGTTTAACAATCAATTCAGTCACTTATTTGAATCGTTGTCTTTCCTCCCCGCTTAGCAGCCAAAGTGAACTAGCAGGAAGCTGTTATTCGCGCTTGTCCGCGTCCATTTCCGCCTATGCAAAACACGGGATAACAAGATCCTCGTCGCCACTTTTGTTGTGTATTTTAGGAGACTATCCGAAGTATTTAATAGATTTATGAGACACACACGGACTTAACGTGACTGTTCTTTATTCACACGTGCAGAGAGAGAATTCACCGGAACATGTACAACCGGAAACACATGCAAGAAGTGCATTCTGGGAAATGTAGTTAATAAACAGCGTTAACCACATACACAACATGAGCTATGATGTTAAGGAGTATATCCCAGCCACAATGTAATGCTTCAAATGCCAAAGATTGGGACACACTGCAGGGCAAAGCAAAGGAAAGATAAAATGTGCTAGATGTGGAGGAGAACATGAATATGGAAAATGTGGCAAAGATGCAAAAAATAGATGTTGCAACTGTGGAGGTGAACATAGTGCTGCGTTTGGAGGATGCTCTGTACAAAAACAAGCTAGAGAAGTTCAGAAGTACAAAATAATAAATCAAGTGTCATATGCTGATGCAGTTAAAAAAAGTCAAGGAAAATATGTTATGCAGTTCCAATGATGCTCATGTTGCAAATCATATAAATCAGCCAGCAAGAGGACATCCAACAGAGAGTCCATCTTGTGTTGAAAATCAGAGACAAACAGAAATACACATATGCTGTAAAAAGAAGAATGAGGATGTATGGATTATGGATTAAATTAGCTTTGTAGTTTTAATATGCAAAATTGTGAATGAAGCAATGCAGCCAAAGAGGAAAAGTGATAGAATTAAGACAATTGTGGAGGCTATATCACGATATCAGTGTTTCATATCGGTCGATATCGATAATTATTGATATTTTTTTATGACCCATTTAAAATAAGGACCAGGAGAAAAATATATTCCATTTAAACATTTTTATTTTAAACTTAACCTTCCTCTGATCAGAATCCCCTCAGTTATTAAGACAGAAATGTCAACAACCAGGAAACCTCAAATAATTATAATGTAAACATAAGTCTAAAGTCACAATGAACACAACAATTATCTCTTAACTTTTAAGGTGGAAAATGTAAGAAATGCTTAATAAAGTGTAATAAAATAGTGCAAAATGTGTTAAATAAACATGGAGAAACCTGAGAATTTAGTGCAAGTTAAGTCTTGGCGGGGACGACGGTCTTGCCAATAATCTGCAGATGACATTGGTCTGACTACGGTCAGACTTATAATATCCAAAAAACTGCCATACTGGCGAGCTGAGAATAAAAAATATTGAACGTTTTATTGAATACGTTTTTTATTGATGCCGATCACGTGTCTATCGCGATACATATCGTTATCGTTTTATCACCAGCCCTAGTGTAGTTATAGAAATGCGCAGTCCAAGAGTTAATATTAAATTGGTAATTTTTATAATCCATTTAAGAACTTAACAACACAAATATTTTAAGATATTTTACCAAATGTTGATAGAAGAGAAATATAGTGCAGAGATTTTAATGCTCATAATAGACTTTGGGGAAGTGATCATACAGATAAGAATGGAGAAGTAGTTGAAGAATTAATGGACGAGAGATCGCTTGTGTGTGTTAATGATGGAAGTGGTACTAGAGTAGATGTTAGAAAGAATTCAGTATCATATCTAGACCTTACTTTTGTTACTGGAAATATGAGTAATATTTGTGAGTGGAAACTATTGAACAACATAAATACAGGAAGTGATCATTACATAATATTAAGTACATTTAACTTTGAGCTACATATGCAGGAAGGGTGCAGAATAGAGAGGTGGTGCTTTCATAAAGCAGATTGGGAAAAGTTCAGAGAATGCTGTATGGAATCCATTGAAACCATAATGATGGAGGGAGATGTTGATAGATGTACAGAAGCTGTGACATTCTTAGTTATAAATGCTGCAACAGTTTGTATTCCAAGAAGTATAGTGAATGGAAAAAAGAAAATGGTTCCCATGGTGGAATGATGAATGTAAAAATGCAATTAAAGAAAGAAACTGCGCATTTAGAGTTCTAAGGAAACACCTAAGTCAAGATATGTGATGCATGTAATGTTCCAGAAAATGTGGAACATGCCATAATGTTGTGTAAAAAATATAACTTAGAGAGGGAAATATTTAAAGGATAGATATGAGTTAGGGGGGCACGGTGGCTTAGTGGTTAGCACGTTCGCCTCACACCTCCAGGGTTGGGGGTTTGATTCCCACCTCCGCCTTGTGTGTGCGGAGTTTGCATGTTCTGCCCGTGCCTCGGGGGTTTCCTCCGGGTACTCCGGTTTCCTCCCCCGGTCCAAAGACATGCATGGTTGATTGGCATCTCTGGAACGCCCTGCGATTGGTTGGCACTCCGTCCAGGGTGTATCCTGCCTTGATGCCCGATGATGCCTGAGATAGGCACAGGCTCCCCGTGACCCGAGAAGTTCGGTCAAGCGGTAGAAAATGAATGAATGAATTTATGAGTTGGGAAAAGAATGGAGTTTGAAATGGATATTAGGGTTGGGTGGAAAAACTGTGGAAATGTAATAAAGAATTATTTATTTTTCTAAAAGAATCAGGAACATACCATAGAAAATAGATTGTTTTTTTTTTTTTGTTTTTTTTTGTAGGTACATGAGGTTGCATATCCTGGTACAGTAGGTCGCGGTATTGCACCTAAATAAGTTGATTGCGACCCGCCATATAAACCAACATCTATACACTAGATGCCGCCTTGGGGTCCTAAAAATGCGTCAAAACTGCCGCCATCTTTGTACGGTGCTCTTGTACTTTAAATGCATGGACGATGCCGGACTTCTGTGCTGCTTTTGGTTGTTCAAACGAAAGAAATCTAAAAACCAGACAGCGAGGGATTACATTTCACAAGTTAGCATGTGCTTTATGATATTGAATATTAGGAAATTATATTTCTTATGTTGGTTTGTTTTAGTCCTTGGTTAACGAACACAGCTAATCCATGCTAGTTACTCATTAGTTTGTGACAGTTAGGAAAACAGACAATGTTTGTAGATTCCGAAGCTCTTAATAAGGACGTTAAAAATTGACCCCATGCTTTTTTGCTTAAAGGTGAAAAGACCCAACTTTATGTATGTTCTGTAAGATTCCCTTATCTGTCAAACATATTTTATTAGATTGTCCTGGACTTAACACAAGCAGAATGCTCTTTTATTAACTTGCTTCACTTAAGGACATATTTAATGACATTATGTCTGAAAAGGGTTTGGATTTTTTTATGGTATGTTAATTTAAAAAAAATTATAATATGACTTGCTGTTTATATTTGTTATGTTTTTATTGTATTTATATGATAGTTGTGTTTTTGTAACTGAATTTTTGCCATGAAAATAGCTTTTGATTGCTGAGATGGTATTAAATAAAATAATCTGAATCTGAATCTGTTTGTAGATTCACAAGTGATAAACAGAGACGTCAGTCATGGACAAGTTGCAGGGACACAAACACTTAGTTTTTAATGGTTAACTCAGCTGACAGTCCTGGAAGGATGTCACCAGTTAGGTTGGCAGTGTAACATACAAGTTCAGCCTCAAAGTCAAACTTTGTTTTTGTTTTTTTGGCTTATGTGACTTTACTTATTTAATGTGGCAAAAGTATTGCAGGAAAAGAATAAATATAAGATTGTACAGTCTTTGGCACCTCAACTATCTAACTTTCACATTATGTTCTCAAATTTGTGATTTGCTTCCACCTGCAAATTGCTTTGTGTATCATATTTAATAAACCAATCCAATTTAAATGTTTAAATGAACATGTATAGTCACACCATTGTAGCAGTGTTACATGCAGTAGGCTATAAGGTAAGTAGTGATTGTTCATTTAAAGTTTACTCAAGTGGAAGAATGTAAGTAATAAACTTACACCTACTAGCACTATGCATTATATTGTGAAAAAGTAGATTATCTTAATATTTTCTCTGGACTTAATGATAAATACATGTCTGTCCTTACAAAAACTAGAAATCGCATTCATGACGATTTATGGTGATTTTATTTCTTTGCTTATGCACAAGTTTTTATACTTTTATTTGAATATGTTACGTATTGAATGTAATTTTGAGGTTATTACATTTAAGTATTAACATTGTTACATCTGCACAATTTAAATTACAGATTGTTTATTCTGCACTACTTACTAGAGGTCTTCTTGGGTCTAAAGAAATGTACCTGACCCGAAGTGACCCGAATCACTTTTTACCCGAACCCGACGTGCATAATTTTTTTTTTTTAAGAAAGACCCGACCCGAGACAAACCCGAAAAAATTAGACCCGAGTCCGACCCGACCCGACAGCAATTTTTTTTTAACCCGACTGGACCCGAAAGTTGCATAACGCTACACTAAAATAACCGCTACAGAGTGGATTCAAAATTGATTGACAGGTCTGTTTCAACGAAAATTAACTTAGGGGGCTTCAGTCCCCTTTAAAAACGCATTTGAAGCGGCGACAAGCTGCGTCATGTTTCGGCTCCTCCCCTGAACTGAGTCTGCGTGGATTCAGTGCGTTTTTCAATCCGCAAGGACGCCGAGCAGAGTGAACATCAGAGAGTACAAGGTGTGTGTGCTTTTATTGATGGATTGCTATGATATGACATCTGCATCGTTGCAGTTCTTGTAATTGCAGTTTACTGGACCAATACACAGTTCGGGTTCTTCGCTGCGTTCAACTTCAGCCCTTATCACAGTGTGATAGTTGTTTTTTCTTCCAACAAAAATGAAGCGATTAACACCCATGAAAACATACTTTAGAAAACAAACATGATTTATTTTTATTAACCTTTTAAAATGTAAAACATATTATTGTGTATTTCAGCATTACAAATATGCAGCCATGCACAGAAATGATTAAAGACACACATCATTATATTGTCTGAAAGCACTAAATGGCACAACTCACAACTCAAAATTTTCTAGTGACTGGTCACATCTAAATTTTTCATTTTTTTATAGTGAAATACAGGGAATACAATGGAATAGTGGATTGCAATAAGGTTAGTAGTATACGACCCTACCCTGGGGGCTGATGTACACATCACCATACACATGTCACAAGCGGTCTTGGCAAACAGAGGAGAGGTTGGAAAAGGACTCGAGTCGATGCACACACACGAGATACAGTAGTTCGGGTCTTCTGGGGTCCGTTCAGTAAAAATACATTCATTTTAAATTACCCGAGACCCGATGCCGCTATAATTATACCCGACCCGTGTCTGAGGCACACGTGAAACTTTTAGACCCGAACCCGCTCGGGTCTCGGGTCGGACCTCGGGTTTTCGGATCTAAGTGGACCCATGAAGACCTCTACTACTTACCTCTAATTCTACTAACTGTAGGCCGCTCGTGTTTAGCGTGTGCTCAGAGGCACCGCGAGTGAGCAAGGAAGTGGGATGAGAGAGTGTGTTTCCGGGTGTGTGACTAATTATGCCCTATTCTACTCTGTTAAAGGAGAAATTAATTCAGTTCAAGATAAATCTGCATATGGTGTGTCGATGTATATCTGGGTGTCTGAGAGGTGTCATTTGAAGTCTGCTAAAAGTGACCACATCCTGCATATGTAGCTCAAAGTGACCACATCATGGCTTCATCAAATGAGTCTGCAAAAGAATATGTCAGAAATGCTCGTGAAAAACTGGTTGGACGTCTAAAAAACCTCCCTGTTATTGTTGAAAAACTTCACCAACAGAATGTTTTCAATGGCAATGAAGTTAGTGAAATTGAGGCAATACCAGAAAAGTACAACAAAACCAGGAGGATATTGGACTGGGTCTTAAACAAGGGCGAGAAGGCCTGCTATAACTTTCTCAGAATACTGGATCGTGAGAGGAAATTGGTCTTGCCAAAACCAGATTCTACCAGTCAAACTCCTGATTTACATACATGGATCTCCTTGTTCCCCTTTAGAGATGAGGATGAAGATGACTACATTAAAGGTAAGACTGCCTGATATGTGCACAGGAATCAGTTAGAAATTTACTCTATGCACAAAATACATGATACAAGAAATATCTTACATATTGTGGTAAAGATTACTTTTGCAATTTAAATAAAGCTTGTTATTCACATGATTAATGTTTTTAATTTATCTGTAATTTTAGGACCTGTCTCATGTCATCAGCTGCTAAATTATTTGAAGACAAGAACAAAACAAATTCTTTTACAAAGGTGGAGACAGAGTCTGCAGTTCTATGGAGGAAGACTACAACAAAACTTCACTTTTATTCCTCTGGTGTTGGATACAGAGAGAGAGAAGAATACACCCCGTAACAAAATCACACTGAAGAGCAAGAAATCTCGTTCAAAAAAGATGAAGTCCTACATACCAAAGGACACACAGAGAAAATCCCCTGAAGATTTACTGAATCGCAGTGAGAAAAGTATCCTAATAGTAGGAAAACCTGGAATTGGGAAGACGACAGTTGTTCAACAAATGTTACATCACTGGGCAGAGAGAAGTGACAGAAACCTTGACTTCATGTTTTACTTTGATGAAAACACACTGTCAAACATTTCAACTACAGAGAGCTTAGAAAATCTTCTACTGAGCAAATATTTAATGTTAAATCCACAGCTTAAAGAAAATGCTGAAGAAATCCTAGAATATCTACAAGAACATTCTGACAGTGTCACTATTGTTTTTGACGGAATCAGAGATTTTCAGGAGAACACGGTTTTGCTGGAGATCATGGAACATGAACTTCTGCCTGAAGCAAAGATAGTGGTAACATGCAGACCTGAAGTAGAGTATGAGTTCTCTGACTGGACAACATGTAAAGTTTATGTTCAAGGTTTCAGTGAAGAGTCAATTTATGATTTTTTTAGGAAGATGACAGCTAATGAACCAGAGTTGGTAGACATTGTGATAAACAATCCTGCACTCTTCAGTCTCTGCCACGTCCCTATGTATGCTTTTATGGTGGCAGCCTGTATTTCATACTACACTTCTGAAGAAGCACAGAAACACTTCACAGCTACTGAGCTGTATGTACGAATATTTCGTCACTGTCTACAGAGACACGGAAAAAAGAAATTGCTGGATTTAGATGGACACATTAAACACTGCAGAGACATGGTCCTGTCTTTAGCAGAGAGCGCTTTCAGTGCCACCAAGTTAAAAACTATCAACCTGGAGTTTGATTATGATGAGAGAGGCATTTCTGGTGCTTTCCTGAAGACTGTCTCCGTTGTGTCACCAGCATGTGCCAAGACATTTTGTGCTTTTTCTCACAACACAATGCAGGAATATTTTTCTGCTCTCTGGCTTCTAGAAAAATCAGAAATACTTGATGAGGTTCTCCATCTGTGTCAGAATGAAGACAGTGAACACATGAAACATATAATTCCTTTTCTCTGTGGGCTTCAATCACAAACCATCATTGATCATCTGAAGTGTCTCTTTCCATTGAACAAGATCAAGGACAATATTGATGGGTTCTTTGAGAGGGTCTTAAACACTTTCATTGGTGAACAACCAGATGATGAAAACACTGCCTTCATATGTCAGTGTCTGTATGAATTTCAGTCACCTGAAACCTGCTGCTCATTTCTAGAGAGAATAAACTATCATCTAGATTTGAGTGATGAACATCTTGACCCTTACACATGCTGTGCTGTGTCCTATGTAATCAGACAATCCACAAACACACAAGTTCATCTTGATTTGGAGAACAGTGCTGTGTCCCTCTCAGGACTGAAGATAATTCTCAAACATTCATATTGTCTAAGGTATTATATATTCATATTATATGGTTTTTTTTTTGGGTGTAACAATACAGACATTTTGAATGTGATATTATGTGGTTGTGCATAAATTTATATTACTCAATATATTCAATTGACTAAAGCAGGATTATACAGTAAAAGTACAGTCACTGAAATGTAATAAGGACTGACTGTGTGTCATCTATTCAGTCTCTATGGCATAGAGTCTATGCAGTATATACTGAAACAAAACTGTACGTTAGATTGCATTAAAGAAATAGTTAACATTCACCCTCTGGCCAAATCTTTGCAACTCTGTGGGCAGGTTTCAGCACAAATTTCATTCATATATTTTTTTATATTTATATTTTAAATCTTGAAGGTTCCAAGGACGACTTCTATGAACTGGTCTTTAGTTCTTTCCATAGATTTTCTATTAGATTTAAGTCAGGTGATTGGCTGGGCTATTCTAGCCACTTTATTATCTTTCTCCAAAACCAATTGAGAGTTTCCTTGGATGTGTGTTTGGGATCAGTGCCTTGCTGAAATTCCCAAACTTCTGGATTTTACTTCAACAGTGCTCACTGGAGCATTCAGAAGTTTAGAAATCCATCTGTAATCAATGCCATCAGTATTTTTTGCAAAGGTCTTGAAAGAGCTCTTTGCTTTTAACCATCATGAGATCTCAGCTGGTGGCTTTTCATGGCTTTTTGCACCTTCCTTTCTTCATATGTTCAATACTTTTTCTTTGTGTCATTTCGTTTTTCATGTAATTATTTACTGAGAAAAATGGTGATGTGATGTGGTGATGTGGTTATTTTAGCTGCTGTCTTTTTATTTATATTCTGGTTGTGTTTTTTTTCCTGTTTTCAGGGATTTCTCAACAACACTAAGACAGATCTGGACAGTTACCTTGAAGTGTGAGGAACGTAATTATCTGATAAATCTGCTACAGTTATGTGGGAATGAGATTCACATCCCAATGAGCAGTCATAGAGATGTGCTTGAGCAAGCTGGAAAAATTATAACGCAATATGCAGAACAACCAAATCTCCATCTGCACTGCGATAAAGACCCACAACAGCTCACAGATCTTCTCTTAAGCACAGTGTTCTCATGGCTGCCACACATCAGCTCTCTCAAGTGAGTAACTCATGAAAAATGATCTCTGCTAAACTTTGTCACAAATGCATGTGAGTCAAATAAATGTATTTTAACAAAAAACATCACTGATTATAAAAATTAAATTGTTAAACTCATTGATTAGTTTTAAGTTATGAGGAGCCTTTGCTGTACAAGTCCCTGTATATGAGCCATTACTATAGAACAAATGATGTTCTATAACAAGCACATTTAATATTAACCCATTTAATTTTAATGAGAACCATAACACCTGATTCATGCAAAGATAAATTGAATAATATCCTCTACTGGTCAGAAGCACATTCTGTAACAGATAGGAGCATAAATTTAGCTAGAATGTGTTTGGTTTTGTAGTGTTTTCTTCTTCAGTTTTACCAGTACCAGTGTTACCAGTAAAACCGTAACCCTCTCTACCCTACTTAAACTCAAATTGGCCTCACTCCTGACTCTGAACACAGATGTGTTTTTCCATAAACTAGAGGCCAAACTACCAGTAATCTGATCTACCCTCTACTAAACTCCACTCTCAGTCTTAAACAGTGATGAAAGTTCCACTGGAACTGTCAGTCTGCTGTGAACTTTTTAAGAAACTGGCAGGGTTGGTGTTTGCAGGTTTGCAACTGCGTCACACCTCTTCCCTTTCTCATCATTTCATCCTTCAAATTTCATACAGTTTCCTCTCTGATCAAGCTTCACATCATTGTTGTCTTCCAACCCCCTGGTCCCCTAGGTGACTTTCATGAAGATGTTAAGGATGTTGAAAATAGATACCTCTCTCACTGTCCTTTGAGACTTCAATATCCTCTACAACAATCTCCAGTTCTCTTGCATTCTCTCTTTTGCATTCCTTCTCTCTGACATTTAACAGCTGCAGTCCCAAACACAAGCTTGGAAATGTTCTGGATCTTTATTTGCCACATACAGACATCAGTGCTTCCCTACTACACATCTTGGATTGTCATTTGGTATCCATCATCACATTCCTTATCCTGTTTACAACTATCTAGCAGGGTGATTTTCACTTCCACTCTGTCCTTTGTAGCTTCCTGCAACCTAACATCCCTTCCAGACACTGACTTTTTCTCTCCACCGACTATTTTCCTTTATCCATGAAACTCTTTCTTCCAAACCCAGGAAGAGTTCCTGCCCTGTTTCTTGGCTGTCAGAAATGTTGTGCAGCAACTGGAGAGAATTAGTTGTACAGCAGAAAGAAAGTGGAATAAATCACTCTACACACATTTCTCTTACCATCACTCACTGTCCAAATTCTCATCTGACAAGTGACTTCTGCTAAAACTTTGTTCTGCAACACTGCAATTTGCCCACTGGATGAATTTCCTTCTACAGTGCTCCAGATCATCTCACAAGAGCACCTGCCCAATATCACTACTATCATTAATAGCTCCATAACATTTGGGAATGTACCGACAGCATTGTTGCACTCTACTGCTGTCAAACAAGGCTGAGTAGTTTGTCCTGTTCTGTCTTCTATACTTGACCACTTGGTGACTTTTCATACCACAGCTATGCAGATGATACTCAATTCAGACTTTGCTAAGCTCCCTTTAAATGCATCCTGTAGCCATCCCCATTAAATTTAAAAGCATTGGTTCTTTCCTATGAAGCCAAAACCAGTCCAGCATTTTTCTAGCTTAAAACTCTTATGCCACTCCACACTGCTCTATGCTCCCTCATATTCTCTAAACCTGCTTGACTGGTCCCACCATTCTGCAGCATACATCAAGACTTTTCTGTGCTTTGGTGAAAAAACTTCCTTTTGATATCTGAACAACTGGCAGTCTTTGAACACATTTCATTACATTTCCAGCATTTAACAGACATCCTTATCCAGAGTAAATTACATTTTATCTAATTGTATACAACCAAGCAATTAAGGGTTAAGGGCCTTGCTCAGGTGCGCAGCAGTGGCAGCCTGGTGGACGTGGGACTCAAACTCACAATCTTCCAATGTAATTTTTTATTTTATTTATTTATTACATTTTTTAAAATCTAATTTCTGTGTGCTTTTCTTGATAAACTACCTCCCAACATAATCTTTAGACTGAGGGTATTATTGGTCTTTGACCTAGTTAACCAGTACACAGTATGTATTGTATGTATATAGTGACTGAGACTAAAAAGCATTTCAAGTTGCTCTAGAAAAGGGAGTCTACCAAATACTAATGAATGACATACTAAATGGATCCAGTGTAGTGTGGTGACATCTGTTAATGTGTTTAATACATAATGATCATAAATGTGATGATGTCTGGTCCTGTAGTTATTGAGGCAGATCATCAAGTATTAAGCACAGAGATGATGCTAGTCTTTCACAAAGCTGCTCAGCACGTTCCCTGAGTCAGGTATGTTGTCTGGACCAGCAGCTTCGCTTTGGTTAAGTTTGGATAAAGTTTTCATTACATCCACTGCAGATGGAAGGAGTATTTACTCAGTGTCATTATTCTGTGGTCTTTTCTGTGACAACATTTTCTGTGCTTCAGACCAGGCTTAGAAATATATTTGTGTCTTTGAGTGAGGCATTAAAATCACAGCCTTTTTCCTATATGCTGTGTCATCTCTGGGATTTAATAGGTTCTGTACCCCTCTGATATACTGGTATATGCTGAGTTATTAAATCTGAGTGCAGTGTATTGGGTTTTCGGTACAAACCTTAGACCTGGTTCTCAAAACTGTTTTAGCACCATTCATAACCTAGTGTAGCTTTGTGTCAGGCCCCCGGATACGGTGGGAAGGAGACAGACCCGTAGGCAGGATAGCTTCAAATGAACGGGGTTTAATACACAAGGAAGACAGACAAACATATCCACACGACACGGGGAACTAACGTAACTAAACTAATGAATCACATATACACACACACACACACACACACACACACACACACACACAAGTCACACGATGGGAAACAGGTGTGGAGACAGGGAGGAGCAGACGAAGGCGGGGCAGACACGTGACAATAACAAAAACATTAGCACGTGTCCAAAAGTCCACGCTGATCCCTGACAGAACCCCCCCCTTAAGGCGCAGCTCTTGAAGCGCCAAAGCCCGACAAGGTCCGGGGGGGGGATGGGCGAGGCCCACGGCGATTGGCAGGTGAGGGGAGCAAGGACAACGGCGAGGCCAGTGGGGGGAGCCAAGGCACACGGCGAGGCAGGTGGGGGGAGCAGGGCACACGCGGCACAGCCAGAGAGGGCCGAGCGATGTCCACAGCCGAGCTGAAGGGCCGAGCGAAGTCCACAGCCGAGCTGTAGGGCCGAGCGACATCCACCGCTGAGCTGTAGGGCCGAGCAGCATCCCCCGACGCACCGCGGGCAAACCCCCACCTCGATCAACTGAGAAAAAGGGTGGGAGGGCTGGAAGGATCCTCTGCCTCGGGCCTGCAGCATCCCCCACGGAAAAAGTGAAGCGACGTCCTCCTCGGGATTTACCGGAAACGGAGCGGCGTCCTTCCTCGGGAAAAAAAAAGAAAAAAAAGGCCGGTCCGAGCTGGAAGCTATCCTGCTGGGTCTGAAGGCGGATTCATTCTGTCAGGCCCCCGGATACAGTGGGAAGGAGACAGACCCGTAGGCAGGATAGCTTCAAATGAACAGGGTTTAATACACAAGGAAGACAGACAAACATATCCACACAACGCGGGGAACTAACGTAACTAAAGTAATGAATCCGCGCTGCCATCGGCTCACATATATATACACACACACACACACACAAGTCAATCACACGATGGGAAACAGGTGTGGAGACAGGGAGGAGCAGACGAAGGCGGGGCAGACACGTGACAATAACAAAAACATTAGCACGTGTCCAAAAGTCCACGCTGATCCCTGACACTTTGTAAGCTATCAAAGATACACAGAGACAGGATTGCTGCATGTGAACAGAATGGTTGTATTTATTTTATTAAACTTCCTGCGCAGGAACAATGCATCAACCAATTAACTAACTCTCCCACTTCTTAAAGGGGAAATGCCAAATATGTGTGTGTGTGTTTGTCGGTGATATGTGAATTATGTATCAGTTATCTGTGGGTTGTTTGTATCTGCCACCACACAGGCCCCCCAGAATTCACCAACAGCGGCAACATCAGCTTGCTTGGAGCACGAACATGTCTCCCTGAATGGGTGCAATGATGTGAGCCTGTAGCAGGTAGCACTTCTTGAACATTCTGGGATTTCTTCTTGGGGTCTCCACTATTGTTGGTGGTTGGTCGACTCCTCCTAGGAGCCAGCGCTGGAACCATCGGCTGGCCCAGCTCTCCATGAGCTGGTTTAAGTCGGTCGACAGTGACTCACTCTGTACGGCCCCTGACGTCAACCAGGAAGGTTTTGGCTGCAGCCTCCAGAACCCAAAACGGGCCGTCGTGTGGGGGCCGCAAAGAGTTTCGATGAGCGTCATGACGGATGAAGACGAACTCAGCTGCAGAGAGGTCTTTTGGCATCCAAGCTACCATCAGTCCATGCTGAGAGGTAGGAACAGGTTTGAAAGCATTGATTCTGTCTAAGAGGGCGTAGCATTCAGAAGGTAGTCTCCATGGCATTGTGCAATCTGGAATGAAATCTCTGGGGACCTGTAGAGTCTGACCGTACACCAATTCTGCAGAGGAAGTTTGTAGATCCTCCTTGGGAGCCGTTCACAGGCCCAGCAGGACCCATGGTAGCCGCTCAATCCATCTGTCATCTGTCAGACTGGCCCTCAGTGCAGTTTTGAGAGAGCGATGAAAGCGTTCGCAAAGGCCATTGGCCTGCGGGTGGAAAGCCGTAGTGCAGCTGCACACCTAAGATTCGAGCCACCTCCATCCACAACCCAGATGTGAATTGAGAGCCACGGTCCGAAGATATGTCTGATGGTGTGCCGAAACGCGCCACCCAAGTGTTGATGAAGGCCCGTGCAACATCCGCCGTTGTCGTTGAGGTCAATGGTACTGCTTCAGGCCACCTAGTGGTGCGATCCACCATAGTCAGAAGGTGAGTAAACCCCCGGGAGGGCGGCAGTGGACTTACTAGGTCGATGTTAATGTGGTCAAAACATCGCTCGGGTACCTCAAAAGTTGCCATTGGAGCTTTGGTGTGTCTCTGCACTTTGGCCCGCTGACATGCCACACACGCTGAAACCCAGTTTTGAACATCCTTTTTCAATCCATGCTACACAAACTTTGAAGAAACCAGTTTCTGTGAAGCTTTCCGCCCCGGGTGTGATAAACTGTGGATGTTGTCAAACACAACGTGCCTCCACTGTACTGGTATTATTGGCCAAGCATGGCCTCTGGAGACATCACACATCAGCGTAGCTCCCACCTCTGCAAAACGGACGTCAGCTATTTTCAAACTTGAGATAGCTGATCTGTAAGCCTGCACCTCTGTGTCGGATTGCTGATCAGTAGCTAACTGTACAAAGTCTATACCCCAGTGTACTGCTTGCACAGCGGCCCTGGAAAGGCAATCTGCTACAACGTTGCTTTTCTCGTCTATGTGCTTGATATCTGTTGTGAACTCAGATATGAAGGCCAGGTGGCGTTGTTGCCTTGATGACCAGGGTTCAGAGACTTTAGACATAGCATGAACCAAGGGTTTGTGATCCACAAACGCTGTGAAAACCTGTCCTTCCAAAAAGAAATAAAAGTGTCTTACTGCCAGGAATAGCGCGAGCAACTCTCTGTCAAAAGTGCTGTACTTCCGCTTATTCGGGTGGAGCTGGCAACTGAAAAATGCAAGGGGTTGCCAAACACCATCTACCAGCTGCTCGTGTACAGCACCCACTGGTCAGTCTGACGCATCAGTAGTGATAGCAATGGGGGCATCTGGAATCGGATGAGACAGCATGGTTGCCTGGGCTAAAGCGAGTTTAGTGTCCACAAATGACTTGGTCATCACCTCTGACCAGATAATCTGTGCATTCTTGCTGTGCCCTGTGAGGGCCCTGTACAAAGGATGCATGAGCTGGGCTGCCCGAGGAATGAAACTATGATAGAAATTAACCATCTGCCAAAAACTCTTGCAGTGATTTGGGTGTGTGTGGAACAGGGAACTCTGTAATGGCGTTGACTTTGTCTGGCAGAGGAACTGCCCCCTTGCTTGTGATCCGGTGGCCTAAAAAGTCAATAGCGGCCAGGCCAAACTGACACTTGGCGGGGTTAATTATCAAGTCATGTTGGCCGAGGCGAGCAAACAGCAATTTTAGATGTGTCAGGTGCTCCTCTTTGGACGCACTTGCGACTAAAATGTCAACTAAGTACACAAATAGAAAATCCATGTCTCGTAAGATCGAGTCCATCATTCGCTGAAAGGTTTGTGCTGCGTTCTTGAGTCCAAAAGGCATCTGTAAAAATTCAACGAGACCAAACGGTGTTATCACTGCCATTTTTGGGATGTCCGCATGGAAGTCTGGCACCTGATGGTATCCTCGAATAAGGTCTACCTTCGAAAAAATAGTTTTCCCAGACTGAAAAATCCTGAATGTGTGGAACTGGGTATCGGTCAGGTGTGGTGACATTATTGAGTCAGCGATAATCTCCACATGGGCGGTAACCGCCATCTGCTTTGGGGACTATGTGGAGGGGCGAGGCCCAGGGACTTTCAGAGCGTCGCACTATACCCATTTTTTCCATGCTAGCAGACTCAGCCTTGGCCACTACAAGTTTCACTGGATCTAACCGATGTGCCCGGGCATAGACCGGTGGCCCGGATGTAGAGATATGATGTACGACTCCATGGCTGGCCACTGCTGAGGAGAAAGTGGGTTTAGTGAGACTTGGAAAGTTACTGAGCAATAAGGTGAACTCAGTCAACCGTCAATGCGCTGGACAGAGTGGTCGTGGAGAAGGTGCTCCTTGAACAAGGTAAGACATTGAAACCTTCCGCGGTGACCAAACAGCAGTTTTTTACATTGACCAACAGGTCATTCGTGCACAGGAAGTCTGCACCCAGGAGGGGCCTGCTTACATCTGCCAACACAAACTCCCACGTAAAACGCTGTCCATTGAAGCACAGCGGCACTAGCCGCTTCCCATATGTGCGTATCTTGCCTTGATTGGCTGCCTTGAGCGGTGAGCCATCCTTGCCTAAGTGTCTGTCCATTGTTGATGCTGGCAGGACGCTAACCTGTGCCCCCGTATCACACAGGAAATGTCGGCCGGATAATGAGTCTGTGATGAACAGTAGGTAAGCAGTGTTTTTAGCTACTATGCTACTGACAGTTGGCATATTGTGGCTCCCATTGAATGTGCATGGAGGACGGCACTTTTTGGCTTTTGCCCCAAAACGAGCGTGAAAGAAACACAGTCTCTGTTCAGCAGTCTGCCATGCAGCGGGAGCTAGCCGTTCACCCGTACCATGTGCTACAGTTCTCAAAACAGGGTACAAGGATGTAGCTACTGCTGAGTCAGTTGCTGTACACTTCTGTGATGCTGCCTGATATACATCCGCTAGTTGTGCTAGTTCTCTGTAATCAGCTACCGTACTATTTGCGAGGGAGGTACGGACATTCTTTGGTAATTGTTGCAAGAATAACTCCTTAAACAGAAAGCATGGCTTATGCTCACCCAGTAGCGTTAGCATGTGGTCCATTAACTCGGACGGCTGTGAATCTCCGAGTCCAGGCAGAGAAAGTAAGCGGCGTGCTCTCTCAGTCTCTGATAAACAGAAAGTCTTTAACAGATATGCCTTTAGTGTAGAATATTCTGATTTTATAGTTAATAAGAAGCCACTAAACTTACGCACATGGGTAGATAAGGGCATCACACAACTTCAACACATCCTCCTTAATAACAACTTGGCACCATTTTCCCACTTGGTCCAGAAATACGGCATTGGGAGTAATTGTTTTTTTGGAATATTTACAAATCAAATCATCTATTCAATCAAAAATCGACACTCAGACAATTAATCTAGACCTTTTGCCTCCAATTTCAGAACTAATTAATATAACCTCCCCAAAAAAACTACTCTCCAAAATATATAAAATAATATCCAGATCAGACAACACATTAAGCCTACCCAATGCTAAATGGGAATCAGACTTATCCATTGCTCCCAATGCCGCTTTCTGGACACAAATCTGCAAAAATATCTACTTCATGACAAAAAATGCCAACTTACAACTTATACAGTATAAAGTACTTCATAGATTTCACCTAACTGGACAAAAATTATTTAAAATGGGTTTTACTTCAGAAACATGCTCACATTGCACACAAAATACCCCAGACACCTATTTACACGCTATTTGGCTTTGCACCTCAGTTAAAAAATTCTGGGAAAATGTTATTGACTCACTATTCAACCTTATGGGGTGTCGCATCCCGCTATCTCCCTCCCTCTGTATATTAGGTGACGTATCCATAATCAATTTAAACAGTACAAACAGTCAATTACTCCTAGTGGCTCTAACTATCGCCAAGAAAACTATACTCATGAACTGGAAATCAAGGAACACCATACACATTATAACTTGGAAAAATTTATTAATAGAGTACATCTCCATGGAAAACTTGTCTTCCTCCATTCAAAATAGTACATCAGAATTACACCCTTCTTGGTCATCTCTCTTTAACTTCAAACAGTCATGAATCCAGTGACCTTCTTTGTCTGAAGCCATCCTCAATGAAACACCATCAATAATCCCATCAATAATCACACATGATTGGGAGGAGGGGGGTCAGGAAGAGGCAGCTACACAGACTAATATCAAATATAAATAAAATACTTATAAGATTATATTTAAATCTCTCTCTCTCTCTCTCTCTCTCTCTCTGTTTCGCTGCTTCTGGACCCTGGTTGGATGTGGCATACTATGTGGCATACCCTGCCATGTGCAGTTCTGATTAGTTGTGGGTGGGTGTGATGTGGGGCCGGGGGCATTGGGTTTTCGCCCTCCAGCTTGTACTTATGCCTGAGATTTCTTGTCTCCGGTTGGCCCATCACTTGTCTCGCTGTTTTAATGCATCACATATTAGATGAGGTGTGCACACATTCATTTGGAGCATAATAAAAAATATATATATTTTATATATTTATAAATATATATATAAAAACACACACATAGGGTAAGTGTGGCGCGAGCATGGCGGCCTGGGCTTTGCACTGGGCTGGTTCCATGCTACACGCCATGCTTTTTTAATGCATCATACACTAGTTGACATAAACATATCATGATTATAACAATGAAAGCCAAAAAAAAATAAAATAAAAAAAAAAATAAAATAAAATAAAATAAAAAAACCACACACACAAACAGGGTAAGCGGGGCATGTGTGGGACGGCTGGGGATGAGGATGGATTTTGGGACCCTGGACCCGGCAGCACCTCACTTTGATAGCCCATTGTAATATGACGCTGGCGGGGGTCTATACTATGCCATGGCCATGAGGGGTATCAGAAGCAGCTTTATAATACCTTATCATTAATAGCTGTATCAATATTACCGTTATTATTATTATTATTATTATTATTATTATTATTATCGTTGCTATTATAAGTACTACTATTATCATTACTATTAATGGCTGTATCAGCATTATTATTGCTATTTGTCTTTTTGCATTATTAAATGCTATTTGCATTATTATTTCTATTTGTCCTCTTCCTGATCCTTTAACCTCCCCTTCATTCTGGAGGAAATGAGTATATTTGTAAATATGTTTATTATTACTACTACTGCTAATACTATATTACTACTTCTTATTAATTGGGTTTTTCATTATAATTATTATTATTATTATTACTGTTGATACTGTCACTGTATTGTTTTTTTTTTTTGTTTGTTTTTTTTTTTTGTTTTGTGTGATACTATTACTATCTTTATCATTATTATTGTCATTATAATTATTACTATTTAAATTAATATATATATATATATATTCCTCTTTGATTTATATATATATATACGTATACAGTTTATATTTTTTGTACTTCCCTACATGCTCCTTCATTCATATATCTCCACTCCCACACCCAGTTACACTTACAGTTTTACACAAACACACACACACACACACACACACGCACGTTTTGTTTCGTTGGTCTTAGTATTTGTATTTTGCATCTAATTTCTCTAAAAAAAAAAAAAAAAGTGTAGAATATTTATCCCGATCCGGGGGATCTTCCAGAATGCTGATCGCTCGCGCGGCCGTGGAGCTGCTGAGGGCTGCGATGACATAATAGTATTTCGTGTCGTCCGCGGTTATGTCCCATAAGGCGAATTGAGCTTCGGCTTGCGCGAACCATACGGCCGCTTGTTGCTCCCAAAACTCCGGCAGCTTCAGAGATACAGCATTCATCGACATCACAAATAAGATATTTGTTCTGCGTTGGGGTCGCCAATGTAGCTTTGTAAGCTATCAAAGATACACAGAGACAGGATTGCTGCATGTGGACAGAATGGTCGTATTTATTTTATTAAACTTCCTGCGCAGGAACAACGCACCAACCAACTAACTAACTCTCCCACTTCTTAAAGGGGAAATGCCAAATATGTATGTGTGTGTTTGTCGGTGATATGTGAATTATGTATCAGTTATCTGTGGGTTGTTTGTATCTGCCACCACACTAGCATATATACACATGGGTTTTATGACATTTTTTAGAGTCAGAAAGATCCAACACATCCCCAGAATACTTTGCTTGGGAATGCGTGACAACACATGATGAAAAAACCTTCATCAAAAAACAAATTCATCAGATTGGCAGTCAGCACACAACTCTGTTACTTCTAATACTGGAAGGACTTTTCCAACTTTTCAAACAACTTTTCCTCCTGCTAACTCATTACCTAAAATAAAATCTACTCCATCATGAGGAGAAGGTAGAGACAAGGATGATCTCTACAATTTTTCAGTGCCTGTATGTTTTCTTTTTGTGATATTCTTGCTCATAAACATCATACATTTAAGATCTATGTTTTATTCAGAATCTGCACACATCCAGGTTTTGGTGAATCTGATCATCGCAGCAGTTTCCTCTATCATTTTCCTCAAAACTTCATTTTATAGGACATAAACCCCTAAAACCTCCAGTTGTTTGTGATGGTCAGTGTGATCCTGTTATGACTCAGTCTGTTCTCCTTTTTAGAGGTCGTAGGTTCAGGTTTTTGAGGAAGACAAACCACTCTTTTTTTATGTATTTAGTGTCATTTAGTTTTTACACATGATTTAATCACCTGTTATAAAAACAGCCTGCGGAGTCTAGAAATCACCATACAAGAGGTTATAAAGAGTCAAATGTGAGAAAAGGTGAACTGCCCCTTTAATTAACTCTGATTACGTCACACTGCATAATTTTACCAGGTTTTCGTCCTACAAAAACAACATTCATTCATTCATTCATTCTCTACCGCTTATCTGAACTACCTCGGGTCACGAGGTGCCTGTGCCTATCTCAGGCGTCATCGGCCATCAAGGCAGGATACACCCTGGACGGAGTGCCAACCCCTATACAGGGCACACACACACTCTTATTCACTCATGCAATCACAAACTATGGACAATTTTTCCAGAGATGCCAATCAACCTACCATGCATGTCTTTGGACCGAGGGAGGAAACCGGAGTACCCGGAGGAAACCCCTGAGGCACGGGGAGAACATGCAAACTCCACACACACAAGGCGGGGGCGGGAATCAAACCCCCAACCCTGGAGGTGTGAGGCAAACGTGCAAAGATTGGGCGTGGCTTTCTGTAGGGATTCTGCAGCTCTTATAGTTCTAGGATTATTCAAATACTTATTAAAATTTTAACAAAATCTAAAGTAAGTAAAGCGGAAAAACTTTATTTTATTTTTTTATATTATAAAAACTTTATTTCTCTCTGTATGTGTGAGAGTTCTCTCTGTGTTTACTGTAATAATGTGAATCTTTCATTTTTCTCCAGGTCTCACTTTACAGATGGAGAGAAAAAGAAGAGATGGAGAAAATTTCTACTGGATTTGTGTCTGCAAACAGCTCAAAACCAACCACAAAACATCCAGGAGACAGTGAAGAAAGTGATGACAGATTATTATGAAGAACAGAGTGAATTCCTGCTGGATCTGTTCTCACATGTGAAGCAGTATGAGAGTAAAACACACAGGACTGTCCTTCCAGCATTGCTGCCAGTTTACCAGTCACTTCCTGTTTGGTCCATAAATCTCTCAGAGAGAAAAGTCTCCGTCCTCCTAGAAGTGCTGAAACTCCAAACACAGAAGATACCAGTGGAGCTGAGAGACTGTTCAGATGAAGAGAGTGAAGTGAGGAGTTTCCTTAGGTGTCTGCCCTACATCTCACACCTCAGCTTTAATGAGTAAGTTATTACAGATTTCTCAGACTTTCTTTAGTGTTTGTGCTCCACAGCTGAAGATCTCAGAGCTCATGTTTAATGAGTAAGTTTAAAGTTCCTGTATATATTTCACCCCTTTCACTGATCTGAACTGTTATTGTTAGTTAGCTACTTTACCTCGAACCTGCTAACACTGGTTGTTCCTTTAATGTTAGAAATTGAAACACTTCTACATAAAGTTAATGCAATTTCTTGTTTAATTAAACTTTACATTTACTTTTGAAAAATCAACAGTATCTTTTATACAAAACGTCTCTATACTAAATACACTGCCATCTGACTTAGCTAGATAATAAATATTAACCTTTTAACTAATGGATCTTAATCCTTTTTCTAACTAGACACTACAAGTCTAGGTCTGATCGACTCACAGATAAATATCTAGATAATTTGATCAGTTATCAAAGTCATTGTGTTCATTACATCATCACTTTCTATATCAGACATGAGGGAAACTCTCACATGTGACTGTACTGATCATCACTAAACAGAACTGTCTGTTTTGTGTTTTGTGTGAAATTTGATCTGATTTGAACTAATAATTGTTGGTGAGTTTATAATTATGATGAGAAGGTAGAGACAAGGATGACTAACATGACTAAGACAGCAGATTATTTATTATCACTAAACCAAATCAATATGAATTTGAAGTGAAGTTATTTGCTGCTTTATTTAATGGGGCAAATACAATAGTAATTATGTAATGACACTCATCACATCTTGTTTATAATGAGTCTTAAGTGATCACTACACTTTTTCAGTGCCTGTATGTTTTCTTTTAGTGATATTCTTGCTCATAAACATCATACATTTTAGATCCATGTTTTATTCAGATTGCACACATCCAGGTTCCCTTTCGTTCCCTTCCTTTCGCTGCGTCAGTGCTGACGCTATGGGAATGCTTCTGTAAGGAAGTTGTGTCTGAAGCTCTGTGTGCACACATGCCATTTAATGGCTCGGGAAGGACACGTGATGGAGTGATTACGTGCCAGAAACGTCACACTACTCTAGCTTCTTTGTCTTCAGGAAGCGCTCTGTGTATGTGTGTCATTTGTTTGTCCTGTCTAAAAGAGAAACAATATGTTGCAATCTAAGCATTTTAAGAGATGCGTTGTTTGTTTGGGAGAGGAGCATGCGCGGTCGGCTCTTGAGGGAGCCGGCTGTGTGCATTTGTGAGGGATTCCCTCGGCGTACTCTCCGATCCCACTTGGGTGTATTTTCAGCTTCGGCTGCACCTTGTGATTCGAGTCCTGCGTCCGCCGAGGCGGTGCGGCGGCTTCGATCATGGGGTTCGCAGGTTGAGTTAGGTTTAAACGGAGCAAGAGACGGGTTCCCTTTCTCTTTCCCTCTCTTTCCCTGTTGCAGGACTCTTTCGACGGACGCCTCACTTTCGGGCTACCCAGGGTCTATGGGAGGGCCCCTATCTCTCGTGGCACATAAACTGCCTGGAGATGAGGGCTGTGTTTCTAACACTTTCTTCCACACCTCAGGGGCTGCCATGTCTTATTACAGACAGACAGCACTGCGGTGGTTCCCCATATCAATCATCAGGGCGGTCTGCGTTTGCCTACCTACTCCTACTTACCCCTCGTTGGCCCTCTTGAGTTGATTCACGGTCCTAGCCTCCCTCCTGTACGGCACTCCAGGGAGGTTCCCGTCAGGGGGGATATCCTCTCTCCGGTGCAGGGGCAATCCTGCACCCCTGCCCCAAGATGACGAAGCTTTGGGTCTGGCCCCTGAGGGGGACCAGTTCCTAGAGGCAAGCCTCTCATCTGAGGTGACCAAGACCCTACTGAATGCTAGGGCTCCCTCCACTAGGAAGCTATATGTTCTGAAGTGGAGGCTTTTTTGCCTCTGGGGCGATGAACACTGTCAGGATCCAGTTCACTACTTGGTCGGTACAGTGCTGAGGTTCCTGTAGTCTTGCTTTTCTTGGGGCCTGTCCCCATCTACTCTAAAGGTGTACTTGGCCGCCATTGCTGCGAACCATGAACCTGTTCTCGGGGCCTTCTTGGGTAGGCACCCTCTGGTCTCTCACTTTCTGCGTGGTGTCAGGTGGCTGAGGCCTTCCTGCAGACCGCACCTTTTTTCCTGGGACCTCTCTGTGGTCCTGGAGGGGCTGCTGGAAGCCCCCTTTGAGCCCATGGAGTCAGCCTCTGAGAAGTTTCTGTCCCTGAAGTTGCCTCTGCTCCTAGCCTTGGCCTCTCTCAAGAAAGTGGGGGATTTGCAGGCCTTGTCAATGCATGGCGGCATGGGTATTGGCATTCCCTTAGCATCAGCACTGATGCAGCGTCGAGTTTCCTCAAAAGGGAACTACATGAGGTTATGTATTTAACCCGGTTCCCTGAGAAGGGAACGAGACGCTGCGTCGCTGGCCATGCCCTGGGCATCCTCTTGCACTTTCTTCAGACAAATAGAAGCTGGAGTTGTGAGACACAGATGTCCTTATATGGACTTACTGGCGCATAATCACTCTGTCACGTGTCCTTCCCGAGCCATTAAATGGCATGTGTGCACACAGAGCTTCAGACACAACTTCCTTACAGAAGCATTTCCATAAAGTCAGCACTGACGCAGCATCTCGTTCCCTTCTCGGGGAACCAGGTTACATATGTAACCTGGTGTAGATTTGGTGAATCTGATCATCGCAGCAGTTTACTCTATCAATTTCCTCAAAACTTCATTTTATAGGACATAAACCCCTAAAACCTCCAGTTGTTTGTGATGGTCAGCGTGATTCTGTTGTGATTCAGTCTGTTCTCCTCTTTAGGGGTCGTAGGTTTAGGTTCTGGAGGAAGACAAATCACTCTGTTTTTTTTAATTTTTTTAGTTTTAATTAGTTTGAACACAAGATTTAATGAGCTGTTATATAAATGTCCTGAGGTGTCTAGAAATCACCCTACAAGAGGTTAGAAAGGGTCAAATGTGAGAAAAGGTGAACTGCCCCTTAAGTGACTCTGATTCAAAGATTCAATGCATTTATTGTCATATACGCAGTGAGGAAAGCAGGTTTCGCTGAGCAATGAAATTCTTACTTTGCCATCCACAAGAATGCCAGGATTGTACATAAAAACTGTACACTATATAAATGCAATATAATATAGTATTGCAAGTGAGTGAAAATATACTATAATAATGGCAGGAATAACCCAGGTATTCAAAGCAGCAATAACATTAATAGATGTGCAAAATTGAGATGGGGCTACATGAATAATATTAGCAGTATATAATGGTGGTGGTAATAGCAGCAATATAAAATACAACGTTCAAATGAGGTGAACAGTTGGACTGACTATTCAATTAGATGGGTAGCTGTTTAAGAGACTAATAGCTGAGGGAAAGAAGGTCCTTATCCTCCTTGACCTTTCAGCAGCATTTGATACGGTCAACCACGAGACTCTCTTATCCACCCTCAGGAGTCTTGGGATTTGCGGCTCAGCTTGGGAATGGTTTGCTTCCTACCTGGAAGGACGCTCATATCAGGTAACATGGAAGGGAGTGACATCTGCTCCACGCAGACATCTGGACATCTGGTCCTCTTCTTTTCTCCCTGTATACTCACTCTCTTGGGGAAGTTATTTCCTCATGTGGGTTCTCTTACCACTGCTATGCTGATGATACCTAACTTATCTTCTCTTTCCCACCCTCAGATGCCACAGCTTCTGACCGGATCTCAGCATGTCTGGCAGAAATTTCATCATGGATGACTGCTCATCAGTTAAAGCTCAATCCTAACAAAACTGAACTGCTGTTCATCCCAGGTGGCTCATCCCCAGGTCATGACCTTGCTATATCCTTGCACAACGATCTGATCTCCCCTTCAGCCACAGCTCACAACCTTGGTGTAACCATGGACAATCAACTGTCCTTTTCCTCTCATGTTGCTTATGAGACTCGCTCATGTCGGTTTCTTCTCTACAACATTAGACGGATCCGGCCATTTCTGTCCACACAGGCTGCTCAGGTACTTGTTTAGTCTCTTGTCATCTCTAGACTGGATTACTGCAATGCACTGCTGGCAGGTCTACCTATGAATGCAATCCGTCCTCTGCAAATGATCCAAAATGCAGCTGCCCGGCTTGTTTTCAACCTGCCAAAGTTCTCGCATACCACCCCGCTGCTGCGATCCCTCCACTGGCTTCCGGTAGCTGCAGGCATCAGATTTAAAACACTGATGCTGGCCTACAAAGCCAAAAATGGACCAGTTCCCTCTTACCTCAAAGCCCTCATCACTCCGCGCACTGCACCCCGCACCCTCCGATCTACCAGCACTGCTCGACTGGTTCCACCATCTCTCAGGGTAAGAGGCAAGCATACTACAAGACTCTTCTCTGTACTGGCACCAAGGTGGTGGAATGAACCTCCCCTAGAGGTCACTGGCTATTTTCAAGTGGCGGTTGAAGACCTACTTATTCAGGAAACACTTCAACTAGCACTTCTTTCCTTATCTTTTGCATTTAAAAAAAAAAAAAAAACACCCTTTGACACTTTTTCATTGTAACTTTAAACAAATGTTTTAAACTCATGGTATCTTAAGTATGTAACTTAGTGAGCCAGCATTAATGTATCCAATGTTAGAGATTTAAGCACTTATGTACATCGCTCTGGATAAGGGCGTCTGCCAAATGCTGTAAATGTAAAGAAGGAGTTCTTTAGTTTGGTTGTCCTACACTTTATACTCCTGTACATCAGTCCTGAGGGTAGGAGTGCGAACAGTCTTGGGGGTGGGTGGGGTCTTTAACGATGGATGTAGCTCTACTTTGGACTCTGCGATGGTAAATGGTCTGCAGAGAGTGCCCTGGAGTCCTGATGATCTTCTCAGTAGTCCTCACCACTTTCTGCAGACGCTTGTGGTTGTTCACAGTAGTGCTGCCATACCATGCAGTGATGCAGCTGGTCAAGACGCTCTCAACAACACAGCTATAGAAATTGTGGAGGATCTTGGTTGACATGCCAAACGTCCTCAGCCTCCTCAGGAGGTACAGCCGCTGTTGCACTTTCTTAACTAGCTGGGTGGTGTTCATTGTCTAGGTGAGGTTCTCGCTGATGTGGACTTCTAGGTATTTAAAGCAGCTCACCCTCTCCACTTCAAGCTCTCAGATAAACAGTGGCTGGTGAGTTCCCTTCTTTTCTGCAGATCCACTATCATTTCCATTGTCTTGTCTGTATTGAGGTTAAGACTGTTGTCTTCACACCATGTCACAAGACTGACCACCTCCTTCCTGTAGACCGCTTCATCCCCACCTGTGATATATCCTATCACTGCGGTGTCATCAGCGGACTTCAGTATGGTGTTGTTCTTGTGTGTGGCAACACAGTCATGTGTGAACAGTGTGTAAAGGATCGGACTGAGAACGCAACCTTGTGGGGTGCCAATGTTTGTAATGATTGTGTCTGATGTCCTATTTCCAATCCTAACAAACTGTGGTCTGCCAGGCAGAAAGTCTAGGAGCCAGTCACAGAGTGTGGGGTGTAGTCTAAGTACAAGCAGTTTTCGGTTGAGTTTGTGAGGTCCTGCTGCATTGCGGGGGTTGATTTTCCACAATGCTTTGTGTACCTCAGCTGATGAGACAGTTGGAGGTGGGGAGGGTTGAGTGTGTGTGTGTGCCTCCTCTCGGTGTTGGTGCTGGAGGTTTTGCAGCGGGCGTAAAAGGTGTTGAGGTCATTTGGTAGGCTGTCTGAGGAGTTGAAATTAGTGCTTGCGGTGGTCCTATAGCCTGTGATGTGCTGCATGCCTTGCCACGTGCGCCCGGCGTCAGCATTAGAGTAGAAACTGTCCAGCTTTTCTGTGTACTGTCTCTTGGCCGCTGTAATGGCTTTTCTCAGTCCGTGTTTAGCCGCTTTGTATTCTGTCTCGTTGCCTGATGTAAATGCAAGTGATCGAGCATGCAGCATATGGCATACCTGACTGTTTATCCAGAGTTTCTCATTGGGGAACTTCCTGATTTGTATGGTGGGTACAGTGTTATCAACACACATGCTAATGTACCCAGTCACATACTCAGCATAATCCTGTACACTGACAGAAGAGTCCTCCAAAGTGGCTGCAGTTTTAAACACATCCCAGTCTGTCAGAGCAAAGCAGTCCTGCAAGATGCCCTTAGTTTGTGGGGTCCAAAGCTTAACCTGTTTGGTAACAGGGATTGCACTGTAGTTTGCACTGATTAAATTCGCCAGCTGCAAAAAAGACGGCATCAGGGTGAGACGTTTCTAGCAGGCTTGGTAGCGGTGGTCGGCTAGTGCAAGCTTTTAGTTTTGCATGAAGCCCTCCCCTCTTGCTTCGTTTGCGTCGACGCCTCCAGAGCGCTCTCCTCGGGTCAGCTATCTCACTCGAGCTCAGTGCTTCGGGGCCTTCCTGGTGATGGTGGTGGTGGTTCTGGGAGCGACTGATGTGTTGTAGCTCGGTAGGTATAAAACCAGTGAATTCGTGGTGGTTGGATGAATTGGCGATGTCCAGTAATGCCTGTTTGCTGTACACAATCAGTGCACCGCATTTGTGCACGGCAGACAAAACACAAAACATAGAAAAAACAAAGAAAAACCGGCATTCAAGAGCGGAGCGAGCAAAGTGGGGGGGGGGTGTTCTTTCTGCACAGAAGCATTACAGCTATCGATTTTTAACAAAACAGACCTACTCAAATGTTTCAAACTATTTTCACTTGTTAGTGTCCAAAAAACAGTGTTTTACATGCACAGTGCCAAGATATTTAAAATACATCAATAACAGATAAACATCGATAAAATCATAGTTAAAGGGATAGTTCACCCAAAAAATAAAATTACTATAGTTCAAATTATCATTTCACTATGTTATATGGCATGCTTACGTATAATAACGAGGCAAAAAGCCAGCCAGCTTGTTTAAAGTGATGAGCATGACGGATGAACATAACGGTTTGCCTTGACATTGTAAGATACAATCCTATCTTATCTGCAATGCACAGGGTTTAGTCCGCATTGCGGTGGATTGTCTTGTGCTAAATTCCTGTCCTCAGACGAGTACCAGAACTAGCGGGGGTCAAAATTTTTTTTTCTTTGAGCCCCACAAAAATCACTTTAGATATCACTTTAAGACGTGTTGATTCGTTGCGACTCTTAAACTTGAGGAGAAATATGCTGCGCAGCTCTCCCGCGGAGTGAAGAAGAGGTGGAGTTACGAGATTTCTCAGACAGTTGAAGTGTCCAATGGAGTTAAGAGATTTGCGTTCAAGCTATTTTCAAGACTTTAGTTTGGTTAATAACTTGTAAAAATAACAGACCCATGTGGGGACTGACCAATAGTATTGATATGTGAAAAAATATGAAATTGACCAAATTTGGACATACAAGGTTTCCGCCCGACAGCGACGATATGATTCTTATATTAATCTGTTCTATAATTATTACGTCTTTGGTATGTTATTTGGGATGAATCTCATGTTATTTCATTTCATTTTAAACCCTTGAGTAAAAAACTGTACAGAAATCCACCAAGTATGATTTATGAACATGATATATATATATATATATATATATAAATATATTTCTAACAGTTTTTGTCAGGGTTCTTGTCAGGGATCAGCGCGGACTTTTGGACACGTGCTAATGTTTTTGTTATTGTCACGTGTCTGCCCCGCCTTCGTCTGTTCCTCCCTGTCTCCTCACCTGTTTCCCATTGTGTGATTGACTTGTGTGTGTGTATATATATTATTTTAGTTACGTTCGTGTTGTGTGGATATGTTTGTCTGTCTTCCTTATGTATTAAACCCCTTTCATTTGAAGCTATCCTGCCTACGGGTCTGTCTCTATCCTTCCGTATCCGGGGACCGGCTCTTTTTTTTTTCCCGGGGAAGGACGCCGCTCCGTTTCCGGTTTACGTCGCTTCACTTCCCCCCTGGACTGTTCCATCGGTCTTTCCGGCCCTAATTCCAGTGACATCGTTCCGCATTTCTGCGCAGGCCCGAGGCGGAGGATCCTTCCCGCCCTCCTTCCCTTCTCAGTTCGGCGTGACGCAGGGTTTGGCCGCGGTGCGTTGGGGGATGCTGCTCGGCACTACAGCTTGGCTGTGGACTTCGAGCCGCGTTGCCGATGGCAGCACGGATTCATTAGTTTAGTTACGTTAGCTCCCCGTGTCATGTGGATATGTTTGTTTGTTTCCCATATGTATTAAACCCCTCTCATTTGAAGCTATCCTGCCTACGGGTCTGTCTCCTTTCCTACCGTATCCGGGGGCTTGACAGTTCTCTTCATCACTGAGTGGGATTAAAAAATAAAACAAATACGTTTCAGTAACCAGTATATGAGAGAGTTTGTTCATCTTATGTCAGAGGGGGCGTGGCCAGGAGGGGGCATGGTTTCCTGTAGGGATTCTGTAGCTCTTGTAGTTCTAGGATTATTCCAATAATTATAAAATATTAACAAAAACTAAAGTAAGTAAAGTGGAAAAGCTTTATTTCTTCTGTATTTTTCTCTCTGTGTGTGTGAGAGTTCCCTCTGTATTTACTGTAATAATGTGAATCTTTCACTTTTCTCCAGGTCTCACTTTACAGATGGAGGGAAAAAGAAATGGAGAACATTTCTACTAGATTTGTGTCTGCAAACAGCTCTACATAAACCACAAAACATCCAAAAGACAGTGGAGAAAGTGATGCCAGAGATTGGAGAATATGTGAAAGATTATTATGAACGGAGTGATTTCCTGCTGGATCTGTTCTCACATGTGAAGCAGTATGAGAGTAAAACACACAGGACTGTCCTTCCAGCATTGCTGCCAGTTTACCAGTCACTTCCTGTTTGGTCCATAAAGCTCTCAGAGAGAAAAGTCTCCGTCCTCTTAGAAGTGCTGAAACTCCAAAAACAGAAGATACCAGTGGAGCTGAGAGACTGTTCAGATGAAGAGAGTGAAGTGATGAGTTTTTTTCAGTGTCTGCCCTACATCTCAGACCTCAGGTTTAATGAGTAAGTTTAAAGTTCCTGTATAGATTTCACCCCTTTTACTGATCTGAACTGTTATTGTTTGCTAGCTACCTGCTAACACTGGTTGTTCGCTTAATGCTAGAAAAGTTAAACTCACCACACTCATTCATTCATTCATTTTCTACCGCTTATCCGAACGACCTCGGGTCACGGGGAGCCTGTGCCTATCTCAGGCGTCATCGGGCATCAAGGCAGGATACACCCTGGACGGAGTGCCAACCCATCGCAGGGCACACACACACATTCTCATTCACTCACACACTCACACAATATGGACAATTTTCCAGAGATGCCAATCAACCTACCATGCATGTCTTTGGACTGGGGGAGGAAACCGGAGTACCCGGAGGAAACCCCTGAGGCACGGGGAGAACATGCAAACTCAACACACACAAGGCGGAGGGGGGAATCGAACCCCCAACCCTGGAGGTGTGAGGCAAGCGTGCTAACCACTAAGCCACCGTGCCCATTCACCACACTCACCACATCTTTATTAACATGTTTATTATGAGTCTTAAGTGATCTCTACACTTTTTCAGTGTCTGTATGTTTTCTCTTTGTGATATTCTTAAACATCAGCTCATAAACATCATGATCTATGATATATATATATATATATATATATATATATATATATATATATATATATATATATATATATATATATGATATAGATCTATTTTAGATCTATGTTTTATTCAGATTGCACACATTTAGGATTTGGTGACTCGCTGCAGTTTCCTCTATCAATTTTCTCAAAACCTCATACCTTTATAGGACATAAACCCTTAAAACCTCCAGTTGTTTGTGATGGTCAGTGTGATCCTGTTGTGATTCAGGCTATTCTCTTTTTTAGGGGTCGTACAGCTGTAGGTTCAGGTTCTGGAGGAAGACAAACCACTCATTTTTTTTATTTATTTAGTTTTAACACAAGATTTAATCAGCCATTATAAAATCTTCCTGAGGTATCTAGAAATCACCCTACAAGAGGTTAGAAAGTATCAAATGTAAGAAAAGGTGAATTGCCCCTTTAAATGACTCTGATTACGTCACACTGAATAATTTGACCAGGTTTTAGCCCTACAAAAATGACATAATATCAGTTTAAATATATTAAATATTATTGTTTATTAAGGGGTTCCTATTACAAGAAAACATATAAGATTTATTAAACTGTTGTAGTATAATTATTACATCTTTGGGATTAAAAATCTCATGTTATTTCATTTCATTTTTAACCCTTGAGTAGAGAACTGCACAAAAATCCACTAAGCATGATTTATATATAAGATATATACATATAATATATTTATATATTTATTAATAAGAGTTTTGTAATGATAACTATCAGACTGCAGTAAAATCAGGGTTAATAATGAAGAGAACTGGAGAGTAAACGAGACTCTTCTTTTCTTCTTTTGGTGGATTTACATCCAGTCTGTTGTGTCAGCGTTCTCTTCATCACTGAGTGGGATTAAAAAATAAAACAAATACGTTTCAGTGACCAGTATATGAGAGAGTTTGTTCATCTTATGTCAGAGAGGGTGTGGCCAGGAGGGGCGTGGCTTTCTCTAGGGATTCTGTAGCGCTTGTAGTTTTAGGATTATTCCACTAATTATAAAATATTAACAAAAACTAAAGTAATTAAAGCGGAAAAACTTTATTTCTTCTGTATTTTTCTCTCTGTATGTGTGAGAGTTCTATCTGTGTTTACTGTAATAATGTCAATCTTTCACTTTTCTCCAGGTTTCACTTCACAGACGAAGAAAAAAAGAAGAGGTGGAGAAAATTTTTACTGGATTTGTATCTGCAGACAGCTTTACACCAACCACAAAACATCCAGGAGAGAGTGACGACAGGTTATAATGAAGAACAGAATGATTTCCTGCTGGATCTGTTCTCACATGTGAAGCAGTATGAGAGTAAAACACACAGGACTGTCCTTCCAGCATTGCTGACAGTTTACCAGTCACTTCCTGTTTGGTCCATAAATCTCTCAGAGAGAAAAGTCTCCGACCTCCTAGAAGTGCTGAAACTCCAAACACAGAAGATACCAGTGGAGCTGAGAGACTGTTCAGATGAAGAGAGTGAAGTGAGGAGTTTCCTTCAGTGTCTGCCCTACATCTCACACCTCAGCTTTAAAGAGTAAGTTATTACAGATTTCTCAGACTTTCTTTAGTGTTTGTGCTCCACAGCTGATAAAATAACTGGGTTTTATTTGTAAGGAAATATTTCTGCAAATAAATGCGACTCACCCTGAATCTTAATTTTTAAATTAATATATGACTTTTTTCAGTAGTGAAATTCAAACAGTTGTTTCATGTTTTTTTTTTTTTTTTTTTTTTTTTTGAAAAAATTTAGAAGAAAGGTAATTAATCATAAAATTATGATTTTTATCTGGATACAAGTACTTAAATAATTTGAGGTGGTCAGGGATCAAGTGCCAGAATTGATAGAAAGAACCAGGATAGTAACTATGTTCACCTCTTATATGTGAAATCAACTGTTGACTGTTGAGGTGCTGTTTCTGACAAATAAAACAGATCAAAATTCTATCAGAATCATATTGCCCAGACTTTAAGTTAAGGTTACTGTCTGGTTAAGTGTTCTAGCTCAAGTCTTCGACTCTGAGTGACTCTTTCATTTTCCCCACATCGCCAGTGTCAGGAGATGCTCCTGTCCATGGCTACAAGAAGAAACTGTTCATTTTTATCTTCCTTGACATGAACAGACTGATAGTCTGATGTTCTCTACAGTAACTGAATATTAGCCTTTATTATTAGCCTCATTTATGTGTTTGCTCTGAGCTTTAGCTGAATCTTTTTCACTGTCTGTGAGAATCTTCCTCATAACTTATATATTTTCTTACAAACAGGTTTTATTCAGTATCTGCATCTATCCAGTTTATGGTGAATCTGATCATCGCAGCAGTCGACTGTCAATCAGATAAAGGAGAGAGTTTTACTGAGCTGCTGGTGTCAGTGTGCAGCTACAACACATTCCCTTTTAGACAAGAGGTTCATGGATTCCATGAAAAACGGAGTGATTTTCTGCTGGATCTGTTCTCACATGTGAAGCAGTATGAGAGTAAAACACACAGCAGTGTCCTTCCAGTATTGCTGACAGTTTACCAGTCACTTCCTGCTGTCAGGTTTAAAGGGTAAGTTATTATATTTCTCAGGTCTGTTTTATTGCTCTGAGCTCCACAGCTGATTAAAGCCCTGTTTATAATTGCTGTCGGTTTAACGTCGTAAACTAAATGTTCTGCTAGTTCATAACTTTAATAAATACATTTATAAATTCTGAAAAAAAAATGTGACTGAATAAATAAAGTCTCTGATTTGGGGAAATAATGGAGTGAAACATGCTGAGCTCCGTAACAGAGTCTGAGGCATCATTTTAACCAGAAACAGAAGTCCAGACTTTATTTCCTGGTGATGGTGCAGACTCTCCATGACAGAATGTGATCATGTGACCAGCGTGCTCTCTATAATTGACCTCTATGAGCTGTACAGATGAGGACCTCTGATGTTCAAACACTGTAAATGTATTAGATGTGTCATTAATAGAAAGCTGAGCTCTGTGATGTGATTTGTACATTTCAGTGATGAACATCGTCACATTTTAGACTTATGAAGCATCATTACACCCTGATGAGTAAATTCTGTGTCCTGATCTTCATATTACATGTAGATGTTGTAACTTTTACACTTAAAGTGGAAGTTCACCTTTTTATACATTTGAGCGATTGATTTCTAGTCACTCAGAGAGTTTAATGTCATTACATGATGTTTCAATATGTATATTTCATCCATTAATGATTATTTTGTGGTGGTGGAAATTTGTGAGAAGCAGTATGGCTTCATGCCCAGAAAGAGCACAACAGATGCAATTTTTGCTCTGAGAATGTTGATGGAGAAGTATAGGGATGGTCAGAGGGAGTTGCACTGTGTGTTTGCAGACTTAGAGAAAGCGTATGACAGGGTGCCAAGAGAAGAGCTGTGGTACTGTATGAGGAAGTCAGGAGTAGCAGAGAAGTATGTCAGAGTGGTGCAGGACATGTATGAGAGGAGCAGGACAGTGGTGAGGTGTGCTGTAGGTCAGACAGAGGAGTTCACAGTGGAGGTGGGACTGCATCAGGGATCGGCTCTGAGCCCCTTCCTGTTTGCTATAGTGATGGACCAGTTGTCAGAGGAGGTCAGACAGGAGTCTCCTTGGACGATGATGGTTGCAGATGACATTGTGATCTGTAGTGAGAGCAGGGAGCAGGTGGAGGAAAACCTAGAGAGGTGGAGGTTTGCGCTGGAGAGAAGAGGAATGAAAGTCAGTCGTAGTAAGACGGAGTACATGTGTGTGAATGAAAGGGAGGGAAGTGGAACAGTAAGGTTACAGGGTGAAGAGGTGAAGAAGGTACAAGAGTTTAAGTACTTGGGGTCAACAGTCCAGAGTAATGGAGAGAGTGGGAAAGAAGTAAAGAAGCGAGTGCAGGCAGGTTGGAGTGGGTGGAGAAAGGTGTCAGGGGTTCTGTGTGATAGGAAAATATCAGCAAGAATCAAGGGGAAGGTGTACAGGACAGTGGTGAGACCGGCCGTGCTGTATGGTTTAGAGACAGTGACACTGAAGAAGAGACAGGAGTCGGAGCTAGAGGTAGCCGAGCTGAAGATGTTGAGGTTCTCTTTGGGAGTGACAAGATTGGACAGGATTAGGAACGAGTACATCAGAGGGACAGCTCATGTTGGACGTTTGGGGGACAAAGTTAGGGAGGCAAGATTAAGATGGTTTGGACATGTTCAGAGGAGGGAGAGTGAGTATATTGGTAGGAGAATGTTGGACATGGAGCTGCCAGGCAGGAGGCAAAGAGGAAGGCCAAAGAGGAGGTATATGGATGTAATTAATGAGGATATGAAGCTAGTGGGTGCAAGTGTTGAGGATGCAGAAGATAGGGATAGGTGGAGAGAGATGATTCGCTGTGGCGACCCCTGAAGGGAAAAGCCGAAAGAAGAAGAAGAATGATTATTTTGTACAATGAATTATAATAAGATATAATAAGATTTGTGAGTCTAAGTGCAGTAATTGTGTTTCCTCTATTCGATTCCTCAATTTATTTTTTAAACAGAAAACATAAACCCCTAAAACCTCCAGTTGTTTGTGATGGTCAGCGTGATCCTGTTGTGATTTAGTTTGTTCACTTCTATAGGGGTCGTAGGTTCAGGTTCTGGAGGAAGACAAACCACTGTTTAATTTTAATTAATTTAACAAACAATTTAATCTACTGTTATTAAAACTTCCCGAGGTGTCTATAAATCACCCTACAAGAGTTTAGAAAGGGTCAAATGTGAAAAAAGGTGAACTGCCCCTTTAAGTGACTCTGATTATTTACAAATCCTGTTATTTAATATTTTACACTTAATAGAAGTAACAGAAATCAATTAAATGTACTTTATGTACACTGTACAATTTATTGTTATTATTTATTTATTTATTAATAATTATAAAATTTTAACAAAAAACTAAAGTAATTAAAGTGGAAAAACTTCATTTTTTCTGTATTTTTCTCTCTGTGTGTGTGAGAGTTCTCTCTGTGTTTACTGTAATAATGTGAATCTTTTTTCTTTTCTCCAGGTCTCACTTTACAGAGGAAGAGAAAAAGAAGAGATGGAGAAAATTTCTACTGGATTTGTGTCTGCAAACAGCTCTACACCAACCACAAAACATCCAGGAGACAGTGAAGAAAGTGATGACAGATTATTATGAAGAACAGAGTGATTTCCTGTTGGATCTGTTCTCACATGTGAAGCAGTATGAGAGTAAAACACACAGGACTGTCCTTCCAGCATTGCTGACAGTTTACCAGTCAGTTCCTGTTTGGTCCATAAAGCTCTCAGAGAGAAAAGTCTCCGACCTCCTAGAAGTGCTGAAACTCCAAACACAGAAGATACCAGTGGAGCTGAGAGACTGTTCAGATGAAGAGAGTGAAGTGAGGAGTTTCCTTCAGTGTCTGCCCTACATCTCACAGCTCAGGTTTAAACAGTAAGTTATTACAGATTTCTCAGACTTTCTTTAGTGTTTGTGCTCCACAGCTAATAAAAGAACTGTGTTTTATTTGTGAGGAAATATTTCTGAACTAAATTTTAAATTATTACATGATTTTTTTCAGTACTGAAATCTAAACAATTTTAATGTTTTTCTTACAAAAACATCCCAGACTTCCAGTGACATTTTAAATGTTTTAATTTTAGTGTAATATAATTTTTGCGCATTTGTTTTTCTGATTTAAATCTAAAAATCCTCCAGTCATCTGATCCAGGACACTTTACTGTAGTGCACTAAATATCAGAACTGAATACACTGAAGAACAGGAGACACTTTTTGTGTTATAAAGTTTATAGTAAAGTTTTAGTGAAAATGCCTCATTTTTTATAGAAGTCTGAGGAATCTGTCCTTCCTCTTCATGTACCTTATTTCCTGTTTGGTTTATTTAGTTCTGTAAAACCTACTTGATGAAGATAAAGTGGTTAACTGTGACTGAAAGATCATGTGATTGTCTGAGTGAGTGAGTGTAAGTGGAGAGATAAAGACATGTTCAGGGTGTGACTTCATCTCCAGACTCTTTATTCATCCCTGCACTAGACATGTGCACGGGGTAACATGACTGTAGTCCAGGGCTGAGGGGGAAATGCTGGGATATAAATTAATCAAAATCTGTGTAACATATTTAATTTTCTGTCCCAGTGAGTGGAATATTTTTGAATAAATATTGTAACTCATCCAAATTCAGTACTTTCTTTAAACAGGTGCTTTGATTTGCTCAGTGTTACATTGATCATATTTGACTTGTGTTTATTGGTTTAAGTTGTGAAAATGGGAGAGTTACAAACACACACAGGTTCAGTCATGTGGACTTTTTATTCTTTATAGTTACAAACAAAAACATAAGTTTTTATTAGATATAACTCCTTTTAATATTATCTAGCTAATTATCATGATGATTGAGATCCTGAGACAAACACAAATGCAGGGTGAAACAGCTTTAATGAAACTAAATTACTGACAAATTGATGGTCAGAAACACAGACACAGGTCAGATGATCAGTAAACAGAACAGACTGATCAAGGCAATAAGAAAGGGAACAAGGTCCAGAAACTAGCTGAAACTAGGAGAGCAGAAACAGTGACCAAAAGACTCGGTACAGTCAGGAACAAAGCAGAAACTGTGTGAATCCTTCAGGTGTGTGTAGTTGTGTGTGTATCGCTATAAGACGTCTAGACCGAGTGCAGGTGTGACTGAGAACAGGTGAGTGTGATCAGAAGAAACTGCAACTGCAGAAACTGAGTTAAACCTTCAGGAATGACATTGTGTATGTGAGTCGGTGTGTCTATAAGACGTGTAGACTGAGTGCAGGTGTGGTTTTTTTTTGTGCAGAGGTTTTTTCTAATTGAAAAATCAATCAGTTTTGATAAACTTTACATTTTCTTGTGAAAAATCAACAGTATTTTACACAAAAATTCTCTATATGAATGCAGGAAGGGTAAACAGGAGGGTTAAGTGAAATTATTAGCTATTTTCCACAAGCCCCAGTAAACAGTGTCAGGTGAACAGAAGAAACTGTTTATTTTTATCTTCCTTGATATGAACAGACTGATAGTCTGATGTTCTCTACACTAACTGAATATTAGCCTTTATTATTAGCCTCATTTATGTGTTTGCTCTGAGCTTTAGCTGAATCTTTTTCACTGTCTGTGAGATTCTTCCTCATAACTTATATATTTTCTTACAAACAGGTTTTATTCAGCATCTGCATCCATCCAGTTTATGGTGAATCTGATCATCGCAGCAGTCGACTGTCTATCAGATAAAGGAGAGAGTTTTACTGAGCTGCTGGTGTCAGTGTGCAGCTACAACACATTCCCTTTTAGACAAGATTTTCATGCATTCCATGTAAAACGGAGTGAATTCCTGCTGTATCTGTTCTCACATGTGAAGCAGTATGAGAGTAAAACACACAGGACTGTCCTTCCAATATTGCTGACAGTTTACCAGTCACTTCCTGCTGTCAGGTTTAAAGAGTAAGTTATTATATTTCTCAGATCTGTTTTATTGCTCTGAGCTCCACAGCTGATTAAAGCCCTGTTTATAATTGCTGTCAGTTTAATATTGTAAACTAAATGTTCTGCTGGTTCATAACTTTAATAAATACATTTATAAGTTCTGCAAAAAAATGTGACTGAATAAATAAAGTCTCTGATTTGGGGAAATAATGGAGTGAAACATGCTGAGCTCCATAACGGAGTCTGAGGCATCATTTTAACCAGAAACAGAAGACCAGAGTTTATTTCCTGGTGATGGTGCAGACTCTCCATGACAGAATGTGATCATGTGACCAGCGTGCTCTCTATAATTGAACTCTATGAGCTGTACAGATGAGGACCTCTGATGTTCAAACACTATAAATGTATTAGATGTGTCATTAATAGAAAGCTGAGCTCTGTGACGTGATTTGTACATTTCAGTGATGAACATCGTCACATTTTAGACTCATGAAGCATCATTACACCCTGATGAGTAAATTCTGTGTCCTGATCTTCATATTACATGTAGATGTTGTAACTTTTACACTTAAAGTGGAAGTTCACCTTTTTAACACATTTGAGCGATTGATTTCTAGTCACTCAGAGAGTTTTATATCATTACATGATGTTTTAATGTGTATATTTCATCCATTAAGGATCATTTTGTACAATGAATTATAATAAGATAGATTTGTGAGTCTAAGTGCAGTAATTGTGTTTCATCTATTCGATTCCTCAATTTATTTTTTAAACAGAAAACATAAACCCCTAAAACCTCCAGTTGTTTGTGATGGTCAGCGTGATCCTGTTGTGTTCAGTCTGTTCTCTTCTTTAGGGGTCGTAGGTTCAGGTTCTGGAGGAAGACAAACCACTGTTTAATTTTAATTAATTTAACAAACAATTTAATCTACTGTTATTAAAACTTCCCGAGGTGTCTATAAATCACCCTACAAGAGTTTAGAAAGGGTCAAATGTGAAAAAATGTGAACTGCCCCTTTAAGTGACTCTGATTATTTACAAATCCTGTTATTTAATATTTTACACTTAATAGAAGTAACAGAAATCAATTAAATGTACTTTATGTACACTGTACAATTTATTGTTATTATTTATTTATTTATTAATAATTATAAAATATTAACGAAAAACAAAAGTAAGTAAAGTGGAAAAACTTTATTTCTTCTGTATTTTTCTCTCTGTATGTGTGAGAGTTCTCTGTGTTTACTGTAATAATGTGAATCTTTCACTTTTCTCCAGGTTTTACTTTACAGACGAAGAGAAAAAGAAGAGGTGGAGAAAATTTCTAATGGATTTGTGTCTGCAAACAGCTCTACACCAACCACAAAACATCCAGCAGACAGTGAAGAAAGTGATGACAGATTATTATGAAGAACAGAGTGATTTCCTGCTGGATCTGTTCTCACATGTGAAGCAGTATGAGAGTAAAACACACAGGACTGTCCTTCCAGCATTGCTGACAGTTTACCAGTCACTTCCTGTTTGGTCCATAAAGCTCTCAGAGAGAAAAGTCTCCGACCTCCTAGAAGTGCTGAAACTCCAAACACAGAAGATACCAGTGGAGCTGAGAGACTGTTCAGATGAAGAGAGTGAAGTGAGGAGTTTCCTTCAGTGTCTGCCCTACATCTCACACCTCAGCTTTAATGAGTAAGTTATTACAGATTTCTCAGACCTTCTTTAGTGTTTGTGCTCCACAGCTAATAAAAGAACTGTGTTTTATTTGTGAGGAAATATTTCTGAACTAAATTTTAAATTATTACATGATTTTTTTCAGTACTGAAATCTAAACAATTTTAATGTTTTTCTTACAAAAACATCCCAGACTTCCAGTGACATTTTAAATGTTTTAATTTTAGTGTAATATAATTTTTGCGCATTTGTTTTTCTGATTTAAATCTAAAAATCCTCCAGTCATCTGATCCAGGACACTTTACTGTAGTGCACTAAATATCAGAACTGAATACACTGAAGAACAGGAGACACTTTTTGTGTTATAAAGTTTATAGTAAAGTTTTAGTGAAAATGCCTCATTTTTTATAGAAGTCTGAGGAATCTGTCCTTCCTCTTCATGTACCTTATTTCCTGTTTGGTTTATTTAGTTCTGTAAAACCTACTTGATGAAGATAAAGTGGTTAACTGTGACTGAAAGATCATGTGATTGTCTGAGTGAGTGAGTGTAAGTGGAGAGATAAAGACATGTTCAGGGTGTGACTTCATCTCCAGACTCTTTATTCATCCCTGCACTAGACATGTGCACGGGGTAACATGACTGTAGTCCAGGGCTGAGGGGGAAATGCTGGGATATAAATTAATCAAAATCTGTGTAACATATTTAATTTTCTGTCCCAGTGAGTGGAATATTTTTGAATAAATATTGTAACTCATCCAAATTCAGTACTTTCTTTAAACAGGTGCTTTGATTTGCTCAGTGTTACATTGATCATATTTGACTTGTGTTTATTGGTTTAAGTTGTGAAAATGGGAGAGTTACAAACACACACAGGTTCAGTCATGTGGACTTTTTATTCTTTATAGTTACAAACAAAAACATAAGTTTTTATTAGATATAACTCCTTTTAATATTATCTAGCTAATTATCATGATGATTGAGATCCTGAGACAAACACAAATGCAGGGTGAAACAGCTTTAATGAAACTAAATTACTGACAAATTGATGGTCAGAAACACAGACACAGGTCAGATGATCAGTAAACAGAACAGACTGATCAAGGCAATAAGAAAGGGAACAAGGTCCAGAAACTAGCTGAAACTAGGAGAGCAGAAACAGTGACCAAAAGACTCGGTACAGTCAGGAACAAAGCAGAAACTGTGTGAATCCTTCAGGTGTGTGTAGTTGTGTGTGTATCGCTATAAGACGTCTAGACCGAGTGCAGGTGTGACTGAGAACAGGTGAGTGTGATCAGAAGAAACTGCAACTGCAGAAACTGAGTTAAACCTTCAGGAATGACATTGTGTATGTGAGTCGGTGTGTCTATAAGACGTGTAGACTGAGTGCAGGTGTGGTTTTTTTTTGTGCAGAGGTTTTTTCTAATTGAAAAATCAATCAGTTTTGATAAACTTTACATTTTCTTGTGAAAAATCAACAGTATTTTACACAAAAATTCTCTATATGAATGCAGGAAGGGTAAACAGGAGGGTTAAGTGAAATTATTAGCTATTTTCCACAAGCCCCAGTAAACAGTGTCAGGTGAACAGAAGAAACTGTTTATTTTTATCTTCCTTGATATGAACAGACTGATAGTCTGATGTTCTCTACACTAACTGAATATTAGCCTTTATTATTAGCCTCATTTATGTGTTTGCTCTGAGCTTTAGCTGAATCTTTTTCACTGTCTGTGAGATTCTTCCTCATAACTTATATATTTTCTTACAAACAGGTTTTATTCAGCATCTGCATCCATCCAGTTTATGGTGAATCTGATCATCGCAGCAGTCGACTGTCTATCAGATAAAGGAGAGAGTTTTACTGAGCTGCTGGTGTCAGTGTGCAGCTACAACACATTCCCTTTTAGACAAGATTTTCATGCATTCCATGTAAAACGGAGTGAATTCCTGCTGTATCTGTTCTCACATGTGAAGCAGTATGAGAGTAAAACACACAGGACTGTCCTTCCAATATTGCTGACAGTTTACCAGTCACTTCCTGCTGTCAGGTTTAAAGAGTAAGTTATTATATTTCTCAGATCTGTTTTATTGCTCTGAGCTCCACAGCTGATTAAAGCCCTGTTTATAATTGCTGTCAGTTTAATATTGTAAACTAAATGTTCTGCTGGTTCATAACTTTAATAAATACATTTATAAGTTCTGCAAAAAAATGTGACTGAATAAATAAAGTCTCTGATTTGGGGAAATAATGGAGTGAAACATGCCGAGCTCCATAACGGAGTCTGAGGCATCATTTTAACCAGAAACAGAAGACCAGAGTTTATTTCCTGGTGATGGTGCAGACTCTCCATGACAGAATGTGATCATGTGACCAGCGTGCTCTCTATAATTGAACTCTATGAGCTGTACAGATGAGGACCTCTGATGTTCAAACACTATAAATGTATTAGATGTGTCATTAATAGAAAGCTGAGCTCTGTGACGTGATTTGTACATTTCAGTGATGAACATCGTCACATTTTAGACTCATGAAGCATCATTACACCCTGATGAGTAAATTCTGTGTCCTGATCTTCATATTACATGTAGATGTTGTAACTTTTACACTTAAAGTGGAAGTTCACCTTTTTAACACATTTGAGCGATTGATTTCTAGTCACTCAGAGAGTTTTATATCATTACATGATGTTTTAATGTGTATATTTCATCCATTAAGGATCATTTTGTACAATGAATTATAATAAGATAGATTTGTGAGTCTAAGTGCAGTAATTGTGTTTCATCTATTCGATTCCTCAATTTATTTTTTAAACAGAAAACATAAACCCCTAAAACCTCCAGTTGTTTGTGATGGTCAGCGTGATCCTGTTGTGTTCAGTCTGTTCTCTTCTTTAGGGGTCGTAGGTTCAGGTTCTGGAGGAAGACAAACCACTGTTTAATTTTAATTAATTTAACAAACAATTTAATCTACTGTTATTAAAACTTCCCGAGGTGTCTATAAATCACCCTACAAGAGTTTAGAAAGGGTCAAATGTGAAAAAATGTGAACTGCCCCTTTAAGTGACTCTGATTATTTACAAATCCTGTTATTTAATATTTTACACTTAATAGAAGTAACAGAAATCAATTAAATGTACTTTATGTACACTGTACAATTTATTGTTATTATTTATTTATTTATTAATAATTATAAAATATTAACGAAAAACAAAAGTAAGTAAAGTGGAAAAACTTTATTTCTTCTGTATTTTTCTCTCTGTATGTGTGAGAGTTCTCTGTGTTTACTGTAATAATGTGAATCTTTCACTTTTCTCCAGGTTTTACTTTACAGACGAAGAGAAAAAGAAGAGGTGGAGAAAATTTCTAATGGATTTGTGTCTGCAAACAGCTCTACACCAACCACAAAACATCCAGCAGACAGTGAAGAAAGTGATGACAGATTATTATGAAGAACAGAGTGATTTCCTGCTGGATCTGTTCTCACATGTGAAGCAGTATGAGAGTAAAACACACAGGACTGTCCTTCCAGCATTGCTGACAGTTTACCAGTCACTTCCTGTTTGGTCCATAAAGCTCTCAGAGAGAAAAGTCTCCGACCTCCTAGAAGTGCTGAAACTCCAAACACAGAAGATACCAGTGGAGCTGAGAGACTGTTCAGATGAAGAGAGTGAAGTGAGGAGTTTCCTTCAGTGTCTGCCCTACATCTCACACCTCAGCTTTAATGAGTAAGTTATTACAGATTTCTCAGACCTTCTTTAGTGTTTGTGCTCCACAGCTAATAAAAGAACTGTGTTTTATTTGTGAGGAAATATTTCTGAACTAAATTTTAAATTATTACATGATTTTTTTCAGTACTGAAATCTAAACAATTTTAATGTTTTTCTTACAAAAACATCCCAGACTTCCAGTGACATTTTAAATGTTTTAATTTTAGTGTAATATAATTTTTGCGCATTTGTTTTTCTGATTTAAATCTAAAAATCCTCCAGTCATCTGATCCAGGACACTTTACTGTAGTGCACTAAATATCAGAACTGAATACACTGAAGAACAGGAGACACTTTTTGTGTTATAAAGTTTATAGTAAAGTTTTAGTGAAAATGCCTCATTTTTTATAGAAGTCTGAGGAATCTGTCCTTCCTCTTCATGTACCTTATTTCCTGTTTGGTTTATTTAGTTCTGTAAAACCTACTTGATGAAGATAAAGTGGTTAACTGTGACTGAAAGATCATGTGATTGTCTGAGTGAGTGAGTGTAAGTGGAGAGATAAAGACATGTTCAGGGTGTGACTTCATCTCCAGACTCTTTATTCATCCCTGCACTAGACATGTGCACGGGGTAACATGACTGTAGTCCAGGGCTGAGGGGGAAATGCTGGGATATAAATTAATCAAAATCTGTGTAACATATTTAATTTTCTGTCCCAGTGAGTGGAATATTTTTGAATAAATATTGTAACTCATCCAAATTCAGTACTTTCTTTAAACAGGTGCTTTGATTTGCTCAGTGTTACATTGATCATATTTGACTTGTGTTTATTGGTTTAAGTTGTGAAAATGGGAGAGTTACAAACACACACAGGTTCAGTCATGTGGACTTTTTATTCTTTATAGTTACAAACAAAAACATAAGTTTTTATTAGATATAACTCCTTTTAATATTATCTAGCTAATTATCATGATGATTGAGATCCTGAGACAAACACAAATGCAGGGTGAAACAGCTTTAATGAAACTAAATTACTGACAAATTGATGGTCAGAAACACAGACACAGGTCAGATGATCAGTAAACAGAACAGACTGATCAAGGCAATAAGAAAGGGAACAAGGTCCAGAAACTAGCTGAAAGCAGGAGAGCAGAAACAGTGACCAAAAGACTCGGTACAGTCAGGAACAAAGCAGAAACTGTGTGAATCCTTCAGGTGTGTGTAGTTGTGTGTGTATCGCTATAAGACGTCTAGACCGAGTGCAGGTGTGACTGAGAACAGGTGAGTGTGATCAGAAGAAACTGCAACTGCAGAAACTGAGTTAAACCTTCAGGAATGACATTGTGTATGTGAGTCGGTGTGTCTATAAGACGTGTAGACTGAGTGCAGGTGTGGTTTTTTTTTGTGCAGAGGTTTTTTCTAATTGAAAAATCAATCAGTTTTGATAAACTTTACATTTTCTTGTGAAAAATCAACAGTATTTTACACAAAAATTCTCTATATGAATGCAGGAAGGGTAAACAGGAGGGTTAAGTGAAATTATTAGCTATTTTCCACAAGCCCCAGTAAACAGTGTCAGGTGAACAGAAGAAACTGTTTATTTTTATCTTCCTTGATATGAACAGACTGATAGTCTGATGTTCTCTACACTAACTGAATATTAGCCTTTATTATTAGCCTCATTTATGTGTTTGCTCTGAGCTTTAGCTGAATCTTTTTCACTGTCTGTGAGATTCTTCCTCATAACTTATATATTTTCTTACAAACAGGTTTTATTCAGCATCTGCATCCATCCAGTTTATGGTGAATCTGATCATCGCAGCAGTCGACTGTCAATCAGATAAAGGAGAGAGTTTTACTGAGCTGCTGGTGTCAGTGTGCAGCTACAACACATTCCCTTTTAGACAAGATTTTCATGCATTCCATGTAAAACGGAGTGAATTCCTGCTGTATCTGTTCTCACATGTGAAGCAGTATGAGAGTAAAACACACAGGACTGTCCTTCCAATATTGCTGACAGTTTACCAGTCACTTCCTGCTGTCAGGTTTAAAGAGTAAGTTATTATATTTCTCAGATCTGTTTTATTGCTCTGAGCTCCACAGCTGATTAAAGCCCTGTTTATAATTGCTGTCAGTTTAATATTGTAAACTAAATGTTCTGCTGGTTCATAACTTTAATAAATACATTTATAAGTTCTGCAAAAAAATGTGACTGAATAAATAAAGTCTCTGATTTGGGGAAATAATGGAGTGAAACATGCCGAGCTCCATAACGGAGTCTGAGGCATCATTTTAACCAGAAACAGAAGTCCAGAGTTTATTTCCTGGTGATGGTGCAGACTCTCCATGACAGAATGTGATCATGTGACCAGCGTGCTCTCTATAATTGAACTCTATGAGCTGTACAGATGAGGACCTCTGATGTTCAAACACTATAAATGTATTAGATGTGTCATTAATAGAAAGCTGAGCTCTGTGACGTGATTTGTACATTTCAGTGATGAACATCGTCACATTTTAGACTCATGAAGCATCATTACACCCTGATGAGTAAATTCTGTGTCCTGATCTTCATATTACATGTAGATGTTGTAACTTTTACACTTAAAGTGGAAGTTCACCTTTTTAACACATTTGAGCGATTGATTTCTAGTCACCTCAGAGAGTTTTATATCATTACATGATGTTTTAATGTGTATATTTCATCCATTAAGGATCATTTTGTACAATGAATTATAATAAGATAGATTTGTGAGTCTAAGTGCAGTAATTGTGTTTCATCTATTCGATTCCTCAATTTATTTTTTAAACAGAAAACATAAACCCCTAAAACCTCCAGTTGTTTGTGATGGTCAGCGTGATCCTGTTGTGATTCAGTCTGTTCTCTTCTTTAGGGGTCGTAGGTTCAGGTTCTGGAGGAAGACAAACCACTGTTTAATTTTAATTAATTTAACAAACAATTTAATCTACTGTTATTAAAACTTCCCGAGGTGTCTATAAATCACCCTACAAGAGTTTAGAAAGGGTCAAATGTGAAAAAATGTGAACTGCCCCTTTAAGTGACTCTGATTATTTACAAATCCTGTTATTTAATATTTTACACTTAATAGAAGTAACAGAAATCAATTAAATGTACTTTATACACACTGTACAATTTATTGTTATTATTTATTTATTTATTAATAATTATAAAATATTAACGAAAAACAAAAGTAAGTAAAGTGGAAAAACTTTATTTCTTCTGTATTTTTCTCTCTGTATGTGTGAGAGTTCTCTGTGTTTACTGTAATAATGTGAATCTTTCACTTTTCTCCAGGTTTTACTTTACAGACGAAGAGAAAAAGAAGAGGTGGAGAAAATTTCTAATGGATTTGTGTCTGCAAACAGCTCTACACCAACCACAAAACATCCAGCAGACAGTGAAGAAAGTGATGACAGATTATTATGAAGAACAGAGTGACTTCCTGCTGGATCTGTTCTCACATGTGAAGCAGTATGAGAGTAAAACACACAGGACTGTCCTTCCAGCATTGCTGACAGTTTACCAGTCACTTCCTGTTTGGTCCATAAAGCTCTCAGAGAGAAAAGTCTCCGACCTCCTAGAAGTGCTGAAACTCCAAACACAGAAGAAACCAGTGGAGCTGAGAGACTGTTCAGATGAAGAGAGTGAAGTGAGGAGTTTCCTTCAGTGTCTGCCCTACATCTCACACCTCAGCTTTAATGAGTAAGTTATTACAGATTTCTCAGACTTTCTTTAGTGTTTGTGCTCCACAGCTAATAAAAGAACTGTGTTTTATTTGTAAGGAAATATTTCTGAACTAAATTTTAAATTATTACATGATTTTTTTCAGTACTGAAATCTAAACAATTTTAATGTTTTTCTTACAAAAACATCCCAGACTTCCAGTGACATTTTAAATGTTTTAATTTTAGTGTAATATAATTTTTGCGCATTTGTTTTTCTGATTTAAATCTAAAAATCCTCCAGTCATCTGATCCAGGACACTTTACTGTAGTGCACTAAATATCAGAACTGAATACACTGAAGAACAGGAGACACTTTTTGTGTTATAAAGTTTATAGTAAAGTTTTAGTGAAAATGCCTCATTTTTTATAGAAGTCTGAGGAATCTGTCCTTCCTCTTCATGTACCTTATTTCCTGTTTGGTTTATTTAGTTCTGTAAAACCTACTTGATGAAGATAAAGTGGTTAACTGTGACTGAAAGATCATGTGATTGTCTGAGTGAGTGAGTGTAAGTGGAGAGATAAAGACATGTTCAGGGTGTGACTTCATCTCCAGACTCTTTATTCATCCCTGCACTAGTGACATGGCCAGACATGTGCACGGGGTAACATGACTGTAGTCCAGGGCTGAGGGGGAAATGCTGGGATATAAATTAATCAAAATCTGTGTAACATATTTAATTTTCTGTCCCAGTGAGTGGAATATTTTTGAATAAATATTGTAACTCATCCAAATTCAGTACTTTCTTTAAACAGGTGCTTTGATTTGCTCAGTGTTACATTGATCATATTTGACTTGTGTTTATTGGTTTAAGTTGTGAAAATGGGAGAGTTACAAACACACACAGGTTCAGTCATGTGGACTTTTTATTCTTTATAGTTACAAACAAAAACATAAGTTTTTATTAGATATAACTCCTTTTAATATTATCTAGCTAATTATCATGATGATTGAGATCCTGAGACAAACACAAATGCAGGTGAAACAGCTTTAATGAAACTAAATTACTATCAAATTGATGGTCAGAAACACAGACACAGGTCAGATGATCAGTAAACAGAACAGACTGATCAAGGCAATAAGAAAGGGAACAAGGTCCAGAAACTAGCTGAAAGCAGGAGAACAGAAACAGTGACCAAAAGACTCGGTACAGTCAGGAACAAAGCAGAAACTGTGTGAATCCTTCAGGTGTGTGTAGTTGTGTGTGTATCGCTATAAGACGTCTAGACCGAGTGCAGGTGTGACTGAGAACAGGTGAGTGTGATCAGAAGAAACTGCAACTGCAGAAACTGAGTTAAACCTTCAGGAATGACATTGTGTATGTGAGTCGGTGTGTCTATAAGACGTGTAGACTGAGTGCAGGTGTGGTTTTTTTTGTGCAGAGGTTTTTTCTAATTGAAAAATCAATCAGTTTTGATAAACTTTACATTTTCTTGTGAAAAATCAACAGTATTTTACACAAAACTTCTCTATACTAAATACACTGCCATCTGATTTAGCTAGCTAATGAATATTAACCTTTTATCTAACCTTTAACTAACCTTTTAAAATCTTAATCCTTTTGCTAACTAGACACTACAAGTCTACTGTAGGTCTGATTGACTCACAGCTAAATATCTAGATAATTTGATCAGTTATCAAAGTTACTGTGTTCATTACATCATCACTTTCTATATCAGACATGAGATAAACTCTCACATGTGACTGTACTGATCATCACTAAACAGCATTTTGTGTGTGTGTGTGTGTGTGTGTGTGTGTGTGTGTGTGTGTGTGTGTGTGTGTGTGTGTGTGTGTGTGTGTGTGACTTTACCACTGTGATTAGAAGCTACACAGCAAAATGTCCAGTGTTGAATTAACTCTCACAGAGTTGATTTTAACACTTCATTAGAGTTTATGTAGCTCAATCCTAGCAAAACTGAACTGCTGTTCATCCCAGGTGATTCATCCCCAGGTCATGATCTTGCTATATCCTTGCACAGCGATCTGATCTCCCCTTCAGCCACAGCTCGCAACCTTGGGGTAACCATGGACAATCAACTGTCCTTTTCCTCTCATGTTGCTAATGTGACTCGCTCATGTCGGTTTCTTCTCTACAACATTAGAAGGATTCGGCCATTTCTGTCCACACAGGCTGCTCAGGTACTTGTTCAGTCTCTTGTCATTTCTAGACTGGATTACTGCAACGCACTGCTGGCAGGTCTACCTATGAACGCAATCCGTCCTCTGCAAATGATCCAAAATGCAGCTGCACGGCTTGTTTTCAACCTGCCAAAGTTCTCCACACCACCCCGCTGCTGCGATCCCTCCACTGGCTTCCGGTAGCTGCACATATCAGATTCAAAACACTAATGCTATTTTTAGCCTACAAAGCCAAAAATGGACCAGCTCCCTCTTACCTCAAAGCCCTCATCACTCCCCGCACTGCACCCTGCACCCCGCACTCGACTGGTTCCACCATCTCTCAGGGTAAGAGGCAAGTATACTACAAGACTCTTCTCTGTACTGGCACCAAGGTGGTGGAATGAACTTCCCCTAGAGGTCCGGACAGCTGAGTCACTGGCTATTTTCAAGCGGCGGTTGAGGACCTACTTATTCAGGAAACACTCCAACTAGCACTTCTTTCCTTATCTTTTGCATTTAAAAAAAAACCAAACACCTTTGACACTTTTTCATTGTAACTTTGAAGAAATGTTTTAAACTCATGGTATCTTAAGTATGTAGCTTAGTGAACCAGCATTAATGTATTCAATGTTAGAGATTTAAGCACTTATGTACGTCGCTCTGGATAAGGGCGTCTGTCACATGATGTAAATGTAAATGTAGTTATTTATTTACATTATTGCACAACAAGAAGTGTTAAAGTATATTATTGTAATACCAAAGCACTTGCATCTAAAGATGAGCAAATGTCTTAAAGGTGTAGAACAACATGATTGAATAATTAATTACATCATTTTTATATTCTGGGTGACTAACTTTAAAAAGACACAACATCCAGCTTTGTTCTAACTTATTTAGCAGACTGTGAGACTGTATCGTCAGGTCTCTGTCTCTTGTTAGGGACTTTATCTAAGATTAAAGTAGATGCACTGGAACTACTGCTTGAGTAAAAGGCCTTAGATGTGTAAGACAAGGAGACATGCAAAAGCCTTTAAATCAATGTAAATGCTGTTGGGTGACACGTCATACAGTGGTGTGAAAAAGTGTTGGTCCCTTCCTGATTTTTTTGCACATTTGGCACACTTTAATGTTTCAGATCATGATGACCTACAGATAAGCAATAATGACATTGCAGACAAGACAGTAAATTGCATCGTCCTTTTATTATTTTTCTCTGAATTACTTAATTACTTAATGTATTTAATCACTTTGAGCATGAAAAACCACTCCTTATAAAGAGAACTTCAGTAGATAATTACTTTAAACCCACTGTTCAGTTCTAACATTAAATACAGCGTTGTAAAGAATATTCTGATTCGTTTAGTTCTTTCCATCAATTTAATTACATCGTGGCCACGCTGTTATAATTCGATCCCTTATTTTAGTCCAGAAGAAAGAGTGAGCATGTTAGTACCACATGATCATGTTGTGTGTGTGTGTGTGTGTGTGTGTGTATGTGTGAAAATGTTCTATATATATAAAGGATATATTCTGTATATACATATTAATGAATTCGTTCCATACTAAATAATAAACACAGGTACATTGTGGCCACGTTGTCCTTCATTTTTATATATTATTATATTGGTCCACATGCTCCATGCATTGTTCCATATTACATAATACTGTACATGGTGCTATAGAATTCACCAGCATCATTCATCAATGTTTAAGTAAATTTTATTTAATTTTACTTACCACTCAAAGCACTACGAGGTTAATGATGATGATTTCTCCAATGATTAACAGAAATTTATGGGCGGAGTCTAATTTAATCTCTCTGAAGAGATGGTTTAACACTGATGATCAACTACGTAATTTAACCCCAACACTGAACATTGCACAACAAGAAGTGTTAAATTATATTATTGTAATACCAAAGCACTTGTATCTAAAGATGAGCAAATGTCTTAAAGGTGTAGAACAACATGAGTGAGTAATTAATTACATAATTTTATATTCTGGGTGAACTAACTTTAAACTGTATCCTCAGTTCTCTGTCTCTTGTTAGGGACTTTCTCTAAGATTAAAGTAGATGCACTGGAACTACTGCTTGAGTAAAAGGCCTCAGATGTGTAAGACAAGGAGTCAGGAGACATGCAAAAGCTTTTAAATCGATGTAAATGCTGTCATGTGACACGTCATACAGTGGTGTGAAAAAGTGTTGGCCCCCTTCCTGTTTTTTTTGCACATTTGTCACACTTTAATGTTTCAGATCATCAAACAAATTTAAATATTAGTCATATTTTCAATTTTTATTATTAAGGGAAAACAAAATCCAAACCCACATGGCCCTGTGTGAAAAAGTGCTTGCCCCCTAAACCTAATAACTGATTGGACATTAACATTAAAGTGTGAAAAACGTGCAAAAAAAAAATAATAAAATCAGGAAGGGGGCCAACACTTTTTCACACCACTGTAGATCAATTCAGAATTAATATGATGACCTACAGATGAGCAATAATGACATCGCAGACATGACAGTAAATTACATCGTCCTTTTATAATTTTTCTCCTATTACTTAATTACTTAACTTATTTCATCACTTTGAGCATGAGAAACCACTCCTTATAAAGAGAACTTTTAGCTAATTACTTTGAACCCACTGTTCAGTTCTAACATTAAATACATAATATAAGAATATTCTGATTCGTTCAGAAGCATGTTCTATATATATAAAGGGTATATTGTGTTTATACATATTAATGCATATAAAGAGAGAGAGAGCTGATACCACGGCCATGAATTAAGAATTCGTTCCATACTTTTAATAAACACAGGTACATTGTGGCCACGTTGTCCTTCATTTTTATATATTAATATATTGGGCCACATGCTCCATGCATTGCTCCATATTACATAATACTGTACATGGTGCTATAGAATTCACCAGCATCATTCCTCAATGTTTTAGTAAATTTTATTTAATTTTACTTACCACTCAAAGCACCACGAGGTTAATGGTGATGATTTCTCCAATGATTAACAGAATTTTATTGGTGGAGTCTAATTTAATCTCTCTAAAGTGTTGGTTTAACACTGATGATCAACTATGTAATTTAACCCCAACACTGAACACCATTTTACTCTAAATGTGTTAAAATAACTGTTTGGGTGTTGAAACCAACTCTGAAATGTTTAACACCAAAATATTAACACTCCAGTTTTTGCTGTGTTGGACTGGGACAGTTAATGTGGTTATAAAACAGCAGGTTGTTTGTAACTCAGGAATCAGATCAATATGTATTTTAAGTGAAATTATTAGCTATTTTGCACAAGCCCCAGTAAACAGTGTCAGGTGATGCTCCTGTCCATGGCTACAAGAAGAAACTGTTCATTTTTATCTTCCTTGATATGAACAGACTGATAGTCTGATGTTCTCTACAGTAACTGAATATTAGCCTTTATTATTAGCCTCATTTATGTGTTTGTTCTGAGCTTTAGCTGAATCTTTTTCACTGTCTGTGAGATTCTTCCTCATAACATATATATTTTCTTACAAACAGGTTTTATTCAGCATCTGCATCCATCCAGTTTATGGTGAATCTGATCATCGCAGCAGTCGACTGTCAATCAGATAAAGGAGAGAGTTTTACTGAGCTGCTGGTGTCAGTGTGCAGCTACAACACATTCCCTTTTAGACAAGATTTTCATGGATTCCATGAAGTACAGAGTGAATTCCTGCTGTATCTGTTCTCACATGTGAAGCAGTATGAGAGTAAAACACACAGGACTGTCCTTCCAATATTGCTGACAGTTTACCAGTCACTTCCTGCTGTCAGGTTTAATGTGTAAGTTATTATATTTCTCAGATCTGTTTTATTGCTCTGAGCTCCACAGCTGATTAAAGCCCTGTTTATAATTGCTGTCAGTTTAATATTGTAAACTAAATGTTCTGCTGGTTCATAACTTTAATAAATACATTTATAAATTCTGCAAAAAAATGTGACTGAATAAATAAAGTCTCTGATTTGGGGAAATAATGGAGTGAAACATGCTGAGCTCCGTAACAGAGTCTGAGGCATCATTTTAACCAGAAACAGAAGGCCAGAGTTTATTTCCTGGTGATGGTGCAGACTCTCCATGACAGAATGTGATCATGTGACCAGCGTGCTCTCTATAATTGAACTCTATGAGCTGTACAGATGAGGACTTCTGATGTTCAAACACTGTAAATGTATTAGATGTGTCATTAATAGAAAGCTGAGCTCTGTGATGTGATTTGTACATTTCAGTGATGAACATCATCACATTTTAGACTCATGAAGCATCATTACACCCTGATGAGTAAATTCTGTGTCCTGATCTTCATATTACATGTAGATGTTGTAACTTTTACACTTAAAGTGGAAGTTCAACTTTTTACACATTTGAGCGATTGATTTCTAGTCACTCAGAGAGTTTTATGTCATTACATGATGTTTCAATTTTGTACAATGAATTATAATAAGAAATCAATTAAACAGAAATCAATTAAATGTACTTTATATACATTGTACAATGTATACTAATGTATATTAATGTATATTAATGTACAATACATTGTACATTGTACAACTGTCCTATTATTATTATTTATTTATTAATAATTATAAAATTTTAACAAAAAACTAAAGTAATTTAAGTGGAAACTTTATTTCTTCTGTATTTTTCTCTCTGTATGTGTGAGAGTTCTCTCTGTGTTTACTGTAATAATGTGAATCTTTCCTTTTCTCCAGGTTTTACTTTACAGACAGGGAGAAAAAGAAGAAATGGAGAAAATTTCTACTGGATTTGTGTCTGCAAACAGCTCAACACCAACCACAAAACATCCAGGAGACAGTGGAGAAAGTGATGACAGGGATTGAATATTATGAGGAAGATGAAGATTATTATGAAGAACAGAGTGATTTCCTGCTGGATCTGTTCTCACATGTGAAGCAGTATGAGAGTAAAACACACAGGACTGTCCTTCCAGTATTGCTGCCAGTTTACCAGTCACTTCCTGTTTGGTCCATAAATCTCTCAGAGAGAAAAGTCTCCGTCCTCCTAGAAGTGCTGAAACTCCAAACACAGAAGAAACCAGTGGAGCTGAGAGACTGTTCAGATGAAGAGAGTGAAGTGAGGAGTTTCCTTCAGTGTCTGCCCTACATCTCACACCTCAGCTTTAATGAGTAAGTTATTACAGATTTCTCAGACTTTCTTTAGTGTTTGTGCCCCACAGCTGATAAAAGAACTGTGTTTTATTTGTAAGGAAATATTTCTGAACTAAATTTTGAATTATTATATGATTTTTTTTCAGTACTGAAATCTAAACAATTTTAATGTTTTTCTTACAAAAACATCCCAGACTTCCAGTGACATTTTAAATGTATTAATTTTAGTGTAATATAATTTTTGTGCATTTGTTTTTTCTGATTTAAATCTAAAAATCCTCAGTTTGAAAGAGAGAATTTTCAGAAAAATTCTTACCATCCTTTACATCCCGAAACAGATCATTTTCAGCTGTTTGCGAAAACAGCTGAAAAGTTTCAGCTGTTCTGTTCATATTGATCGCTCACAGTCTGGCACTGAAACAGAGCACTGATGGTCTGTTTAACTGGGACATATTGAGCAAAGCACTTTTTCCCATTTCTTTCACTGACTCCTAAAAAAATAGGGACTGGCACAACATAGTGGAAATCTTACCTGAAAGTAGTCTTTCTCCTCTGTGCTGTACTTAGAACTCCACTATTACAATCTGTCAGCAAATCCTCCCTAGACAACTGATCAATCACATCATTAATCCTTTCCTCTGGTAATTCAAGCAAAGCAAGCTTTTCTCTCAGTTTGCTAAGAAAATATGACTGCCCAATGTCATGGATGTTTTGAAATCCTTCAACAATGCCTTGAATGGTAGACTCAGGCAATAGCAATTTAGCTTGCCGTTTCAGATAGAAGAGGGTTACATTTCTTAGAAAAAGAGATTCATCCACAACTTCAGAAAGATTTTGCTCTGCAACTTCTGATCTCTCACTCTCAGACATGACATCTGAAACTGGGGTTTCCATGGTCATAGCAGGCTCTATCAGATGGTTTACAGAGCACGTTTTATGTGTCCGTGATACATGTGATGCAAATGTAGATCTCACCTTAAATGTCCTGTTGCAAACAAATGGGCAACAGATCTCCAGACCTGACTGATTATGGCTCTTAAATGAGACAAAAGCTGTGTTAGGGTCCCACATTGAACTTCACAAAAGTCTACATGGCATTTAAATGTTTTATCACACATCTGTGCCTGATGCTCTTTAGCAGCAGACTGGTGATGTTCCCTGTGATTTCTGTATATGTGGGACTTCAATGAAGAAAACTTAGTGAAAATATGTGGGCAGTCAGGTACAGCACATCTAAAACCTGATTTAGGCACATTTCTATGCAATTTCACATGCTGCACAAAACTCAGGATTGTACTGCTCTCATTATTACAAAAGTGACAGATAAACATTTTCAACTTTAAAAAAATATAAACTTCATAAGCTAATAAATGCACAGCAATAAAGCATGTGCACTGCAAACTAACGTTAATGGCTTGGCAGTCAAGTTAAACACTATTTAACTGCATAAAACCTACACAGTCAAGTTAAAAGCTTAAAACGTTTAAAAGCTTACATGTCTACATGTCTAAGGATTTTATATTGTAGCTGTAACACACCTCGACTCGCTCTCATTAGAGATCCTCCTCCTCCGGTAACCGTAGAGCATGAGGTGAGCGCGAAAATTGAGTGCTGGTGATGATTACGCAAGCGCGTAGAAAGTCCAAACTTCTTTTTTGGTGTTTATTGGCGGTTGGCAACCTAGCTTATTGGTGCATTATCGCCACCAACTGAAATGGAATATGGATCAAGTTGTTTGCTTTTATAATTTATACAAATATAAATAAACATAAAAACCAAGCAATGGAAAGTCCCAACTCCCAAGATGTCCACTGAAGATGACGAAAACTTTTGCAACTGTTTTTTCTTCTTCTTAAAAAAGCATTTACTGCAGAAGTCATAGGAACATGCAATAACAGTGATCTACCCTAAAAAAAAACAAAAAACCACAGTATCTTATTGGAACTCTAAAATTCACAGCAATTATGCATGCTCCCACATAGCAAAATACAGCAATGCTGTAAAATTAAATAAACAGTAGTCTATTATAAATATTTACTGTAAAACTACAGCAATTTTTAACAGTGTATAACCAGCTTATGGCAATGATGAAAAGTATCTTTCATCTTCTGAAATATTATAGACTTGTCTGTGGTGTGGTTGAGAAAAGACATGGCCTCTTTGCAAACATCTCCATCAATCTGCCCTTCAAAATTAGTAGCCCTTTGTGCTTTTGGGCCTCCTGCAGAAACATTTAGAGGTTTGTCTGGTGACATAGATCCTCCACGCATCTTCCTGTGGACTGTTTTTATACGTCAGGCAATGTATCCTTGAAGCATCATAAAAGTCTTCCTGAAATAGATTTTTTTTTATTATTATTATTATTATTCCTTCATCACATTTAGGCCGAAATCACAAAGAATCAAATGTCAAACTTTTAGAAAAAGCTTGTGACAGCATTGCAAGTAGGACAAGTAAAGCAAACAATGACTTACATAGTCTTTCTTGGAACAGGGATCTCTTAGGGAAGGGAATAGCATCACTGTGCCATGAATATACTGTTCTCGGATTGCTTTATGAGGAAGTTACCTAAGATATCAAATTGGTTCATTTACACAAACCTTCATTTACACAAATCTTCATTTACTCAATGGCAATGCAATTATTAGATTAAAAAAAAAAAACAATTGTCTATACATAAATAATTTAAATGTATTAATCATGTGAGCCACCAATATGTTAATCATTTGTCTTCTGGTCACAACCGTAAGTGTTGCTGTTTCTTGATACTCCTGTAGTTCTGCTTCACCACCAGACTTGAAATTTACATAATTTTATATTCTGGGTGAACTAACTTTAAACTGTATCCTCAGTTCTCTGTCTCTTGTTAGGGACTTTCTCTAAGATTAAAGTAGATGCACTGGAACTACTGCTTGAGTAAAAGGCCTCAGATGTGTAAGACAAGGAGTCAGGAGACATGCAAAAGCTTTTAAATCGATGTAAATGCTGTCATGTGACACGTCATACAGTGGTGTGAAAAAGTGTTGGCCCCCTTCCTGTTTTTTTTGCACATTTGTCACACTTTAATGTTTCAGATCATCAAACAAATTTAAATATTAGTCATATTTTCAATTTTTATTATTAAGAGAAAACAAAATCCAAACCCACATGGCCCTGTGTGAAAAAGTGCTTGCCCCCTAAACCTAATAACTGATTGGACATTAACATTAAAGTGTGAAAAACGTGCAAAAAAAAAAAATAAATCAGGAAGGGGGCCAACACTTTTTCACACCACTGTAGATCAATTCAGAATTAATATGATGACCTACAGATGAGCAATAATGACATCGCAGACATGACAGTAAATTACATCGTCCTTTTATAATTTTTCTCCTATTACTTAATTACTTAACTTATTTCATCACTTTGAGCATGAGAAACCACTCCTTATAAAGAGAACTTTTAGCTAATTTCTTTGAACCCACTGTTCAGTTCTAACATTAAATACATAATATAAGAATATTCTGATTCGTTCAGAAGCATGTTCTATATATATAAAGGGTATTTTGTGTTTATACATATTAATGCATATAAAGAGAGAGAGAGCTGATACCACGGCCATGAATTAAGAATTCGTTCCATACTTTTAATAAACACAGGTACATTGTGGCCACGTTGTCCTTCATTTTTATATATTATTATATTGGTCCACATGCTCCATGCATTGCTCCATATTACATAATACTGTACATGGTGCTATAGAATTCACCAGCATCATTCCTCAATGTTTTAGTAAATTTTATTTAATTTTACTTACCACTCAAAGCACCACGAGGTTAATGGTGATGATTTCTCCAATGATTAACAGAATTTTATTGGTGGAGTCTAATTTAATCTCTCTAAAGTGTTGGTTTAACACTGATGATCAACTATGTAATTTAACCCCAACACTGAACACCATTTTACTCTAAATGTGTTAAAATAACTGTTTGGGTGTTGAAACCAACTCTGAAATGTTTAAATATTTACACTCCAGTTTTTGCTGTGTTGGACTGGGGCAGTTAATGTGGTTATAAAACAGCAGGTTGTTTGTAACTCAGGAATCAGATCAATGTGTATTTTAAGTGAAATTATTAGCTATTTTGCACAAGCCCCAGTAAACAGTGTCAGGTGATGCTCCTGTCCATGGCTACAAGAAGAAACTGTTCATTTTTATCTTTCTTGATATGAACAGACTGATAGTCTGATGTTCTCTACACATAGCTGAATATTAGCCTTTATTATTAGCCTCATTTATGTGTTTGCTCTGAGCTTTAGGTGAATCTTTATCCTCATAACTTATATATTTTCTTACAAACAGGTTTTATTCAGCATCTGCATACGTCCAGTTTATGATGAATCTGATCATCGCAGCAGTCGACTGTCAATCAGATAAAGGAGAGAGTTTTACTGAGCTGCTGGTGTCAGTGTGCAGCTACAACACATTCCCTTTTAGACAAGAGTTTCATGGATTCCATGAAGAACAGAGTGAATTCCTGCTGGATCTGTTCTCACATGTGAAGCAGTATGAGAGTAAAACACACAGGACTGTCCTTCCAGTATTGCTGCCAGTTTACCAGTCACTTCCTGTTTGGTCCATAAATCTCTCAGAGAGAAAAGTCTCTGTCCTCCTAGAAGTGCTGAAACTCCAAACACAGAAGAAACCAGTGGAGCTGAGAGACTGTTCAGGTGAAGAGAGTGAAGTGAGGAGTTTCCTTCAGTGTCTGCCCTACATCTCACAGCTCAGGTTTGATCTGAATGCTGCATTGTATTGTCTTGTAACTTGTGTCTGCACTGTCATTGTCCTGCACTGTCTTGTCCTGCACTGTCTGGTCCTGCACTGTCTTTTGTCCTGCACTGTCTTTTGTCCTGCACTGTCTTGTCTGTCTTGTTTGTCTTGTCCTGCACTGTTTGCACCAGGTTGCACAGTTGCACTTTATGTGGCTAAGACTACTTACAAGTCTTTAGCCCTGTCTTTGTTTCTATGTAGCACCTTGATCCTGGAGAAACGTTGTCTCATTTCACTATGTACTGCAACAGCTATATATGGTTGAAATGACAATAAAAGCTTCTTGACTTGACTTGACTTGACTTGCATCTTCACACACAAACTTCAACGCATGTTTATTCTGGGTTTTTTTTTATTTTAATACAGAGAGTAAGATGTCTGTTACTATAGACGATGAATAATTTGTTCATATTTTCTGTCTCATTCATCATGAAAAGTAATTTATTTTCTAATTCTGATTGATTAGTCGTCGACATTGTTGTATATTATTTATAACTGATTATATTTCAATTTGAAAATGAATCAAAATGTTATTATTCTCATGTTTTATAGTCGTACAACATATTTAATATAATAAACTTAAAATTGTAAGATCTGATTTGAGATTAAGAAACTTTAAATTCTTCAGGAAAGTTCAGGATAATCTTAGTTCTGATTATTAGGAAACTAAATCTTAATTTCTTCTGTTGCTTGCAGTTAAACTCATTTAAGTATTAAATAAATAAATTAATAAATAATAAATAAAATTTAAAATTATTTTTATTTATTGTTTTAGTTATTTACGGAATTTTACAAACAATTACATTACATTAAAAACAATAACCGTACTTTACAACTGTCTGTTTTAGATGTGATTCTTGGTTAATTCCACGTTTAAGTAAAGCAGTTGTTGACCATGCAGAAGATACAGAGCTGGTGAGAGCTTTCTTTGCTGCTATGGACTTCGTCCTCATTATAGATTGGGTTTTAACTACTCGTGAGTACAGGGCTGTGAGGAAATTACTCAATCTCTCAGACTCCAGTCTCAAACTCGCTCTGAAACCACAAGCCATCTCTCTCAGAGGAGCCAGACTTCTCTTCAGACACATCACACACCTACAGAAACTCTGGTACATGTTAATAATCACTTTCTTCATGTTTACACCAGTCTGTGTAACATCATTAAGGTTTAACATGCTTTAGTGAAATTCACTTTGATGACTGAGTTTGTGTGAACGTTTTTCAGCCTGAGTGAGCGTGTGTTAGTGAGGATGATCCGAGCAGTGAGAGCCGGTGGGTCATTCAGGAGCAGTGAGAGCCGGTGGGTCATTCAGGAGCTCTGTCTGGACTTTAACATCATAAACCCAAAGATCTTCAGATATCTGAGCAGTTTGTCTTCCCTCCTGAACCTCTGGACTGTTCACTGTGTGAACCTCACTGGGTGCAGGATGGAGGCTCACTCTCTCCTCAGCCTCATGTGTCATCCTGGCCTATTAAAGATCAGGTCAGTTTCCAGTTTACATCTTTATCATAGAAAATTGAAAAATATCTATATTATTATTTATAAACTCGTGTCTGTCTGTAGATTATCGAAATCGACTCTCCAGCAGTTTACTGATCTGCTGTATGAAGCTCAGGATGGGGAACTGACTCGCCTTTTCCTGGAGAAGGTGGGAGGAGACCTGACTTCCTGTTCTCTCAGCTGGGAGGAGCTTATCTATCTTCTCCAGCAGCGAGTTTGCTGCATTAGTGTGAACATCAGAAAGAACAAAATCACTCATAAACACACCAGAGAGATTCTTCCTCTACTGTCTGAAATTCAGTTTAAACGGTAAGAAGGAAGAAATATAAAGTGTAACTATAACATCCAGATTCATCTTTTATTATAATAAAACCATTTATTTCATCTTCAGAAGTTACTAAGATACTAAGTTACTAAGAAGATCTGTTTTCCAATTGAGATTATTTTATATGAATATGAATGTTGTGTCATGTAAAGTTTATGTACTCTGTTTAATTTGCATGCATGGTGGATATATCTTTGAAATCTTTCATACTTTGTCCATAAGAATGATTTTGACCATTAATACTAATGTACTATTGTGAATACATCGTGATAATCCAGTTGCAGAGACTGGAATTAAGTTCCATTAATATATATTTTTAAATATTAATTTCATGTTGTATTTAGGCTCATATTGGCAAGTTCTAATCATTAATACTATTCTGTCCCTTTTGCAAATACATTGCACCGTGACAGACAGTTAAACGTGATGAGGGTCAAAGGAAAAGTCAAAACTAAGAGTTCTTGTCTTCTTTTTTTACTGATTTACTTTGAAATCTTGAAGCCAGTCATTTTAGTGAAACTAAAATACAAATACAAAATATAAAGTAAAAAAAAAATATATATATATATATATATATATATATATATATATATAGCTAATTTTTAAGAAAGAAACACATTCCAGCATTAATATATGAAAGATATAGTAGATTTAATCTTTCTCTAACATACAGTGTTACGAACTCAAAGTGTCTAGGGGTTATTGAGAATGTAACAAGTAAATAAATAAATGAGAACTTTCCTTTTCCTCTACCCCAGCTCCTCTCTCTTTTTAAATTGATACGTCTCATTAAGATTCACACCAATCCCCTCTATTTAACACCATACTTTGAAAGAATACCGAGCCAAAAATACTCTTAAATTGCGTTTATTGTTCAGGGCGTAACAAAAGCCAATGAATATAAATTATATACAAGTATCAAAGTAAATAAGTCTAAACAACCAAGGCATCAGGAGAGAGCAAATGCTGAAAACAACAAACAAAACAGAAACTTACTTGAGGTTAACAAAGTAACTTCCCTGCCCAAAATAAAAATAAAATTAAAGACAATATTCTTACCTCTCTCCCTGACTAACAAAAAACAGGTGAAAAAATATGGAAGGGGTATAAACCCAAATAAATCGGCGCCCATCTCCCTACACAGGTTGACAGAGGCAGACTCACACATCAACAGTAACGTTGTTGTAACCACACTTTATGTTTACATTTCAACAATTGCTTGATCGCAAACACAACAACCACTTTTCTGGGATAGCGGATAAGGAAAGACTCTCTGTGAGCTGTGTCTCTCTGCTGTTTTATATCTGCGGCACGCCGTATAGCAGGTAAGCCACGCTGCTGCTAATTGGTATCAGCTGCAGATGATTTGAAGCGCTGCTTAGTAGAGAAAAAAGAGAGAGAAAAAACAAGGGAGAAGAAAAACACTACAAAAGCATCCCAAAACATACACATTACGTAATGGAACGTAACACCCCCACCGTTAAAATCATAAAGCACCAAAATTGTTTATGATAACCAATCAATAACTCACTTTGACCCAACAACCACATATTGTCATCAAAGAGACAGTAATCTAAGATCTGGACAATGCGTCCGCAACAATATTGTCTGATCCTTTTTTATAGCGGATATCCAGATTGAATTCTTGAATGGCTAGAGACCACCGCATAAGGCGTTGATTTAAATTAGACATGTGTTCAAGAAAAACTAGCGGATTATGATCGGTGTACACTATTTTAGGGTTCACACTACCACCCAAGTATACTTCAAAATGCTTTAGTGCCATCAACATTGCGAGTGCTTCCTTCTCAATAACACTATAGTTCTGCTGACACTTGGAGAACATTTTTGAGAAATAAGAGACAGGATGCTCTACACCAAATTGATCCTCATGCAACAGGACCGCACCCGCTCCTGTGGCTGTGGCATCAATTTGCAATTTGAATGGGGCATCAAACTGAGGGGCTTTGAGTATAGGAGTACTACAGAGCAAGTCTTTCGCGGCATTAAAAGCATGTTCATAGCTGGATATCCAGATACTGTAAACCTTTTTGTGGTGCTTACCAAATCTGTTAGTGGTGACACAACAGAGGAAAAGTTTGGACAAAAAGCATGGTAGTATCCACACATTCCTAGGAACTGTCGAAGCTCACGTTTATTAGAAGGAACAGGGTACTCAAGGATAGCTGTAATCTTGGCTTCAACAGGCTTGACCATCCCCTGGCCAACTTGCTTACCCAAATAGGTGATTTTTCCTTTTGCGAACTCGCACTTAGCACGTTTCATGGTCAATGAAGCATCAGCTAACCGCTGAAGTACCTCTTTGAGGCTGGACAAGTGTTCTGTCCAGGTAAGTGAATGGATAACTACATCGTCCAAATATACTTTACAGTTCTCCACATCTGACAACACTGAATTCATTAAACGCTGGAATGTGGCAGGAGCGTTTCGCATCCCAAAATCTAACACAGAATATTGCAGAAAACTGTCTGGGGTAACAAAAGCTGATATTTCTGATGCTCGCTGAGTCAGAGGCACCTGCCAGTATCCTTTAAGAAGATCCAGCTTTGTTACATACTTGGCATTACCCACCCTGTCCACACAGTCTTCCATCCTAGAAAGCGGGAAGGAATCAACCTTAGTTACCTTGTTGACTTTGCGAAAGTCAGTGCAGAAACAATAGGTGGAATCAAGCAGGCAGGGCGAACTCCAGGGACTCGGCACAGCAAATCCATACTTCAACATATACTCCACTTCAGCCTTCATTATATAACGCTTTTGAGGATTCACTCGATAAGGATGCTGTTTGATTGGAAACGCATCTCCAACATCAATGTCGTGGGAACAAACTGTAGTTTTTCCAGGCACATCTGAAAACAGACTAGAGAATTCATACAGCAAGTTAGTCAAATAATTAGCTTGACTCGCACCAAGATGAGAAAGAAAATTGCCTTCAAATTGCCTAGAGTGACAGACCTCTGTAGACGTGTGGAGGAAACTTGAACTTCTCTGTTACCCAGTCCATCTTCTTCCATAGTGTAGCTGGAAACCATAGCAACAGTTGAAGCTGGCACACTCTCAATCTTACACTTTTCATCATTTGCAGTTTTGTCACACTGTGTTTCACTTTTACACTGTGTAGTCACATACCTTTTTAGCATGTTAATATGGCACATACGGCTTTTGCGTCTACGGTCAGGTATGTCAATTATGTAATTTGTGTCACTCACTTTCTTTTTAACCACGTAGGGACCGGTAAATTTCGCCTGGAACACAGAACTAGGGATAGGCAAGAGAGCCAGAACAGAATTGCCAGCCTGGAAGGATCTGCCAACAGACTTCTTATCATAGTGTACTTTCATTTTGCTTTGTGCTGTTACAAGGTGTTGTGCTGCCACTTCACAAGCATGTTGCAGTCTCTGATGAAGAGACTGGACATAGTCAGGAATAGTCATGGGGTCGGATGTTCAGCCAACAGTTGTTCACTTAACAATTTTAGCGGTCCTCGTACCGCATGACCGAAGACAAGCTCTGCTGGACTAAACCCTAAAGACTCTTGCACTGTCTCTCTCACAGCGAACAGAAGAAAGGGAAGACCTTCGTCCCAGTCTTTTCCTGTCTCAACACAGTCTTTTTAGAGTTTTTAGAGTTTGATGGAACCTCTCAATCACACCCTGTGACTCTGGATGGTAAGCAGTGGATAACTGGTGACATATGCCAAGCTCCTTCAAAATCTGTTCAAACATTCTTGACGTAAAATTGGTGCCACGATCGGTCTGCAAGCCAAAGGTAGAACCGAATTTGATCAGCTCTTTCTGTGATGCAGCACACATAATAGTTACCAAATACTGATGTCCTGCCTTGGTCTTCAGTAACGGGCCAACACAGTCAATGACAAGTCGTTCGAATGGCTCACTCATGACAGGTATTGGATTAAGCGGAGCAACTGGAACTCTCTGGTTCGGCTTTCCTGCAAGTTGACAAATTTTGCAAGCTTTACAAAAGGCAGACACATCAGCTTTTACACCAGGCCAATAGAAGTATCTGGAAATTTGATAGAATGTCTTAGTCACACCCAAATGACCAGACATTACATGCTCATGGGCAAGTCTTTACACATCCGCGCGATAGCTAATAGGTAAAACGATCTGTCTTACCTCCTGAAAATTCTCATCATCAATATCTGGTTTCCATCTGCGCATCAGCAGTCCATCATCCCAGAAATACATCACTTCTGACAAAGACATTTGCCCAAGATCTGCAGCTTTAATACTCTCAGTTAGTGTTGTGTCTCCTCGTTGTGCTTTTATCAACTGTTCTCTGCTCACTGTTGAGGGGATTTTGGGCTCTGAAGTGGAATCATGCTTTAGCTCTGGCTCTACAGACAGTGTACCCTCTACTGGAGTAGAGTCAGAAACTAAAAAGGAATCAGCAAGATTTACCATATCGTTGAACTTCTGAGCTTGTGCACGGGTCACTACACATGCAGGAAATACTGAAGGAAACAAAGCAGAAAGATCAGATTGCTCCTTTTCAAGCAGAGTTTGAGTCACCATTGGAATAGGAAAAACTTTGACCTGACTGTTGCGCTGTGGGGAAAACTGCATGATGTGTCAGCACAAACTCGTCAGCCAAAACGGCTGCATTAGACAAACACGCAACTTTTTGTTTGTTCAAGTGAACCACCAAATTCTCTGGCACAAGATTCTTAAAGTCTTCTAGCAAGATTAACTCCTGTAACTGTTCCAGGGTTGTTATCTTGCTAGAGGCACACCACTTATCAAAGAGGACTTTTTTCTCCCTCACAAACTCTACGTAAGATTGTCTGGCTATTTTCTCAAGTCACCTAAATTTTTGTCGATATGCTTCTGGGACAAGTTCATACACACGCAAAACCGCCGCTTTAATTGTGTCATAATCAAGAGAAGATTCAGTTGGCAGAGCAGAACAGACTTCTTGTGCTTTTCCTGTGAGACTACACTGCAACAATAGGGCCCACATATCTTTTGGCCACCCCAACTTGCCTGCAACTCGCTCAAACACAAAAAAATAAGAATCTGCTTCTGCTTCTCTGAATGGTGGTATCAAACGGAACTGCTTCAACAGTTCTCAATATAAGCATTTGGGCTTCACACTCCTGTTTCTTTATCTCCAATTCCAACTCTTAACCTAACTGCTAACCTAGGGTCTTGCACAGCCATAGCGTCCATGTCAGGTGGATCTACACTCTCCAATTCTTTAACTGCTGTAACTTCGAGTTGTTCTCCCTCTCCACTATCACCTCTTTGTCTTGGTAAAATTCCCTCATTTACTAATTTATCATACAGCTCATCCTTATTGACCTGTTTGGTAGCCTCTCTAGGGACATTAATCCTAAAGAAGTCTGCTATCATCAAAAGCTCACTCTTTTTACAGCGATTAAAAACTTCAATAGTCAGCGCAAGCGTAAACGAGATTAGATCAAATTCCATCATTAAATTGAACACTCTTCTTTCACTGAAAAAGATAACAGCCAGCAACCCAAAGAGAGCAAGAGAAAACAAAATTTACTCACCGGCACTCCAAATTGTGGATTTAGACGTGACGTTCATACAACTATCACAAAACAGTGGGGAAAAATTTCACAATTTTGGACAAAAATCTGGACGAACAAAGGAGCTTCCATTAATTTAAGATCCCGGACGAGCCTTCATTTGTTACGAACTCAAAGTGTCTAGGGGTTATTGAGAACGTAACAAGTAAATAAATAAATGAGAACTTTCCTTTTCCTCTATCCCAGCTCCTCTCTCTTTTTAAATTGATACGTCTCATAAAGATTCACGCCAATCCCCTCTATTTAACACCATACTTTGAAAGAATAGAGCCAAAAGTAAATTAAATTGCGTTTATTGTTCCATCACATTACGTAATGGAACGTAACAACAGTGTATGTTCTTTTTTAAAATAGATAATATTAAACAAATAAACAAACTTAGACAGTGGCCTTTTTGGCCTGAAATAACAGAATATAGCTTTTATCAGAAAGACATCTGCTGCCGCTTCACAGCTGATGTGAAATAAACAGTAAAACGGCTGATAGACAATGAAATAAACCCCAAATTAATAACTACTCAAATGGTCAGAACAAATACAATGTGCCAGAGAATTAATAAAAGGGCGTTTGTAACCTTCACAGATTGAACCCCAGTGTTCTGCTGTCAATCATCAGAGAGATCTATGAGACTGACTCCGCTCACTATGTGTCCAGTCTGTTAAAGTCAACACAAAACTGTATTAACCTGAACAATACAGATCTGGACTCATGCCACTGTACTGCCCTGTGCTTCACCCTCCAACACTGTACATCTGTCTCTCTGAGCCTGATGTGGACCTCCATACCAGACGGGGAGCTGGTGAAGATTCTACCTCTGTTCAACAGACTTTCTCAGCTCAGGTAACTCAGTGTTCACATGGACAATACCTGGGAAATAAATCTACATGTTTCAGTAATATAAACTGCAGTAATATTTACTAATACATAAATATTTACAACAGTCAAAATGCTTCTTTTCTTTGCCCTCAGTGTTGACAGGTTTCTGTTGCTCAAGTTACTCCACTGTTGCAGTATCTCTGAGCTCCAACAGGGGGCAGCAGCAGCTGTTTTCTCTGCTCTGCAGAACAGACTGGACTTCTCCTGTAGCACTGGTTTGGATCTGAGCACAGAAACACAGGATAAAACTCTGCATCTGAGCACCGAGGACTGCAGAGACATCAGCACTGCCATCCAGAAATCCCAGCAACGTACAGAGCTCATTCTAGAGGACTGTGAGCTGGAGGACACTGGAGTGGATGTGTTCTTACTCATTCTACATACTGTGACACTACGGTGAGACACACATACAGGACAAAGGACTTTCAGGACTGGGTGGGACAAACTGTAATGTACACTGTGTGTGACTGCATTAAAAGTTTTAACACTCTGACTGGCCATGGTCTAACTCTCTTTCTCTCTCGTACTCAGCTGTAGTAAATCTTTGTTGCTCCGGTTTCTGGCTCTTCTCCGTCTGGTGAATCAGTCAGACTGTGTGATGAATGCTATGTCCCTCTCAAAGGCTCTGAATGGAGATATGGACCTCAGTAAGACCCCTCTGGATCTCGGTGCCTGTAGATCATTAGCATTGTTTCTGGAATTTTCTGAAGGTCTGTCAGAACTGGACCTCAGTCACTGTAAGCTCACTGATCAGGGCCTGGAGCTGCTGTTACCACATCTGCATAAAGTGGAGGTCCTGGAGTGAGTATACGCTGTCCTTCAATTCTATGATTTTATCGATCAGCAGCTAAATAACAACCAACTTCCATAAACAAGCAAATAATCTCAAATGACAAAAAACAACAGATTTCAGTAGGTAGACATTAAAGAAGGTGTGTAAAATATGAGACATCCCCTTCTGATAGACTTTTCAGGTTTACTTAGAGATGTCATCTGAGTCACACTGCTGCTGCTATCTCAGAGCTGAATTCAGGTACGAGAATGCCGAGAGATGACCAGGAAGTATTTATATAGAATAATGGTAGTATTCAGTGATAATCTAGCCATGGGGTCACAGTCCAGTGACTTCTGTGCCGGTCCCAAGCCCAGATAAATAGAGAGGGTTGCGTCAGGAAGGGCATCCGGCGGAAAACATTCAAGTTCAAGTTCAAGTTCAACTTTATTTGTATAGCACATTTACAAACAACCACATGGCTGACCAAAGTGCTTCACAGTGCGTTTGACATACACACACATGCACAAAGTAGTTCAAGAAACTAAAATAAGAATTCTTAAAAAAATATATGTATATATGTAAATATATATAAATCAATAAATAATAAATAAAATAACCAGTGTAAAAGAAGGTGAGATAAATAAAACCATAAACCAGATATAAACAGACATAAACCCCTGGGCAAATAATGAAAAGGCTAGAGAAAATAAGTGGGTCTTTAGCATGGACTTAAAACTAGATATGGTGGGTGCCGTCCTAATCTCTAGTGGCAGGGAGTTCCATAGTCTAGGACCGGCCACAGAAAAAGCACGCTCTCCTCTACGCTTGAGCCGTACACGAGGAACCACCAACATGGCCTGGTCAGATGAGCGAAGACTTCTAATAGGAGAGTAGGGATGAAGAAGTTCAGATAAATAGAGAGGAGCGGTATTATGGAGAGACTTATAGACAAAGAGTAAAATCTTAAAATCTATTCTCTGCAAAATTGGCAGCCAGTGTAGAGATTTAAGAATGGGAGTGATGTGTTCATGTTTGCGACAGCTAGAGAGAAATCTGGCAGCAGCATTTTGAACGAGCTGGAGACGCGTAATCTGAGTTTTAGATATACCGCAATATAAAGTTACAGTAATCTAAGCGAGAGGTTATAAACGCATGAACAGCCATTTCTAAAGTCTTTGGGGTAAGAAAATGTTTAATTTTGGAGAGAATCCGCAGTTGGTAAAAGCTAGACCCAATAACAGATGAGATGTGTTTGTCAAATTTTAAGTGCTGATCAATAAAGATGCCAAGATTCTGCACCCGTGAAGATCTAAAAACAGATAAACTCTCTAGGTTGATGCTAGAGGACTGAGAGTTCTCATTTGGGCTAAACATTATTACCTCAGTCTTTTCTTCATTTAAAAACAGAAAATTTTGTGCCAGCCATAATTTAATCTCTTCTAAACATTTTAGAAGAGATGAGATTGCTAAAGGGTTATTTTTCCTAATTGGTAAGTAGATCTGAGTGTCATCAGCATAGAAATGAAAGGATACATCATGTTTCCGGAGAATAGAGCCCAGGGTTAGCATGTATAACGAGAATAGAGAGGGAGCTAAAATTGAGCCTTGTGGAAGGCCACAGGACAGCATGGCCTGGGAGGAGGAAAAGTTACATTGTACATTGCCAAATTTAACCATGCGAATCGTCAGTATGAATTTCATACCGGATCGGTCGAGGCACGGGTTAACAACTATCGCCATCGGCGCCGTTGACCTACAGGGTGCCAGTGGAAATTGGGCTACTGTTGGTCAAAGAAGTAGAGGAGGGAGGAGAGTGCACAGACAGAGAGAGAAGAGGAAAAGTAAGAGTGTAGGACTGAGAATAGGAACTCTGAATGTTGGTACTATGACAGGGAAAGGTAGAGAGCTGGCTGATATGATGGAGAGAAGAAAGGTGGATATACTGTGTGTACAGGAGACCAAGTGGAAGGGTAGCAAGGCTCGTAGTATAGGAGCAGGATTCAAGCTGTTTTATTATGGTGTAGATAGTAAGAGAAATGGGGTAGGTGTGGTCTTGAAGGAGGAGTTTGTGAGGAATGTTCTGAAGGTGAATAGAGTGTCAGACAGGGTGATGAGTCTGAAGTTAGAGATTGAAGGGGTGATGTTGAATGTTGTTAGTGGTTATGCCCCGCAGGTAGGTTGTGAGTTAGAGGAGAAAGAGAGATTCTGGTGTGAATTCGATGAGGTGATTGAGAGTATTCCCAAGGGTGAGAGAGTGGTGATAGGAGCGGATTTTAATGGACATGTTGGTGAGGGGAACACAGATGATGAGGAGGTGATTGGCAAGTTTGGAGTTAAGGAAAGGAACCTTGAAGGAGAGATGGTAGTGGACTTTGCTAAGAGGATGGACATGGCTGTGGTTAACACTTATTTTCAGAAGAGGGAGGAACATAGAGTGACTTACAAGAGTGGAGGTAGGAGAACACAGGTAGACTACATCCTTTGTAGAAGAGGCAATCTGAAAGAGATTAGTGACTGTAAAGTGGTAGTGGGAGAGAGTGTAGCCAGACAGCATAGGATGGTGGTGTGTAGGATGACTCTGATGGTCTGTAAGAGGAAGAGGTCAAAGATAGAGAAGAAAACTAAGTGGTGGAAGCTGAAAAATGAGGAATGTTGTGAGGAATTTAGACAGAAGTTGAGGCAGGCTCTGGGTGGTCAGGTAGTGCTGCCAGATGACTGGGAAACTACAGCAGAAGTGATCAGGGAGACAGGGAGAAAGGTGCTGGGTGTGTCATCTGGAAGGAGGAAAGGAGATAAGGAGACTTGGTGGTGGAATGAGGAAGTTCAGGATAGTATCCAGAGGAAGAGATTAGCCAAGAAGAAGTGGGACATGGACAGGACTGAAGAGAATAGACAGGAATACAAGGAGTTACAGCGCAGAGTGAAGAGGGAGGTGTCTAAGAATAAGGGTGACGTGTAGAGTTACAGCAACTATAGGGGGATAAAGTTGATGAGCCATACAATGAAGCTGTGGGAAAGAGTAGTGGAAGCTAGGTTAAGGAAGGTGGTGGAAATTTGTGAGCAGTAGTATGGCTTCATGCCCAGAAAGAGCACAACAGATGCAATTTTTGCTCTGAGAATGTTGATGGAGAAGTATAGGGATGGTCAGAGGGAGTTGCATTGTGTGTTTGTAGACTTGGAGAAAGCATATGACAGGGTGCCAAGAGAAGAGCTGTGGTACTGTATGAGGAAGTCAGGAGTAGCAGAGAAGTATGTCAGAGTGGTGCAGGACATGTATGAGAGGAGCAGGACAGTGGTGAGGTGTGCTGTAGGTCAGACAGAGGAGTTCACAGTGGAGGTGGGACTGCATCAGGGATCGGCTCTGAGCCCCTTCCTGTTTGCTATAGTGATGGACCAGTTGTCAGAGGAGGTCAGACAGGAGTCTCCTTGGACGATGATGTTTGCAGATGACATTGTGATCTGTAGTAAGTGCAGGGAGCAGGTGGAGGAAAACCTGGAGAGGTGGAGGTTTGCGCTGGAGAGAAGAGGAATGAAAGTCAGTCGTAGTAAGACTGAGTACAAGTGTGTGAATGAAAGGGAGGGAAGTGGAACAGTAAGGTTACAGGGTGAAGAGGTGAAGAAGGTACAGGAGTTTAAGTACTTGGGGTCAACAGTCCAGAGTAATGGAGAGAGTGGGAAAGAAGTAAAGAAGCGAGTGCAGGCAGGTTGGAGTGGGTGGAGAAAGGTGTCAGGGGTTCTGTGTGATAGGAAAATATCAGCGAGAATCAAGGGGAAGGTGTACAGGACAGTGGTGAGACTGGCCATGCTGTATGGTTTAGAGACAGTGTCACTGAAGAAGAGACAGGAGTCGGAGCTAGAGGTAGCCGAACTGAAGATGTTGAGGTTCTCTTTGGGAGTGACAAGATTGGACAGGATTAGGAACGAGTACATCAGAGGGACAGCTCATGTTGGACGTTTGGGGGACAAAGTTAGGGAGGCCAGATTAAGATGGTTTGGACATGTTCAGAGGAGGAAGAGTGAGTATATTGGTACAACAGGACAACAGAACAACAGGACAAAACAACAGTAGATTCCGCGTTGCACAAGGCAACTACACATTTGATAACTGAAAACATTTAATTGAAGGAGGGGTTCCATTCTTTTTCCCAGGACTGTGCATGCTGCACCATGTAACCTTGTGTATTTTTTTTCCCCTTATCTTTAGCCTGAGTCACAATGACATTGATGATTGTTTAGCAGGAAGAATCTACACAGTTGTTTCCATTAGCAGCAACATACAGACAGTTCGGTAGGTTTGTAACGTTTTTATTTACTTGTGAAGTGCTTTCCAACATTTTTCTAAGCAACATTGCACAAGTGACAGTGCAGTTATATTCAAGCATACAGCCAAATCCCAGTAGAGCCAATGTTCAGTACAGTTACTGTAGTAACCATTTGGAACTAGGAAGTGTAATTTTGTGGCAAACCTCAAAATGCCATAAATATAATCACTCTCGAAGATCCCACTCGACCAAATCAAATTAGTGAACTGGAACTATCTGTTGTATAAATGCAGTATATACACTATAATGCCAGAAGTCTATGGACACCTGACCATTACACCCATATGTGCTTTTTCCCAGACCTCTTACCATAAAATCACACAATTGTATATCTCGGTGTTCTGTAGCTTTACAGTTTCCATTGAGTGTCCTGCACAGAGCCCTGACTCTGACTCAACCTCACTGAACACCTTTGTGATGAACTGGAGTCTCCTCTACATCACAACATTAGAGTCTGATCTCACTAAGACTCTTATAGCTGAATGAACAGAAATCCCTACAGCTACAATCTAATATTTAGTGGAAAACAGAAAAGTGGCGCTAACTATAGCAGTGAAGGGAAATAAATCTTTAATAAGACATTAAACAAACACATGTGGGTGTGATGCTCAGATGTGCACAAAGGTTTGGCCATAAAGTATAAAGTAAGCGTATATAGAGAAGGCTGTGGAACTGAACCTCATTAAAGGTTCATTTTTTAATGAATGAATTAATTAAATTATTTATTTATTCATTTATTGTCTCTTTAGACTCTTCAACAACAGAATTACTGATAAGGAAACTTTCCAAAAAGACAAGCGCTTCGAGATCTGGTGATGACTGTTTGGCAAATAAAAATACAAAAGGTTGAAGAGTTGGTTGAAGAGTTAAAAGATTTAAATATGAGTGACTAGAAGAAGACAACGAGGGATCAGACGCTGTACCTAGAGAGCTGGAAGAAGATCCCAAAAGAAAAGAAGATTATAATGCATTATGTTTTATTTTTAGACATTCAGGAGACCTCTGAATCGCTTTTCTTTTTCTTATGTTCATGTATTCTTCTATAATAGATTTGATAAGATTAATATTGCTTATTTTCACTGTAAACTTGATTATGTTTTTTGTAGTGAAATCTTAAAAGCCCACTGTGTATTCGCGGGGTGAAATCTGCAAGTGAAGTGTTTCAACGTTCGCTGTCGAAAATTCGACGGCGAGAGAAAGTTTCAGTCATATATAATCACAGCTTGGCAGTTGCAGGGAGTTAATTGCAACTATATAACCATAAAATCTTGTCTTGAATTACATTGTGTGTGCATTCTAGTGTAAACAAGCTCAGTGCATGTTATACTCTTTGTGCATCATAGAACAAACACAAGCTTACACTTGGAGAGTGTTTCTTGGTTTGTTATAATCTTTGCATTCTAATTACTTTTACTTATTCTAATACTGTTTGATTATTTGAATGAGATTTTTATTTGTAATTTTCTTTTATTTTACTTTACATATATTACACACATTTATCTGTATTACATTGCTTTTAATAAAAACAAGGCCTCCCATTGTGAGGACCCTGAAAAGACAAAAAGGTCTTAGTCTGACTCTTTCATCTAAAAATTCAAACAATAGATTAAGTAGAAGAACTTGAAGAGGATCCTTTGTTAGACGACTGAGGGAATTCAAAGGACACCCCAAGTATAAACTATATAAAAACTAAATAAAATACGAAAATATATGTGGAAAAATAATGTATATACATATACATAAATGTGTATGGTTTTTAATGATTGTTCTTAAAGTGTCCAGGTACAGTATGGTGTGTATAGAGTGTATAAAGTGGCACTGTGTTGTGCAAGTCCAGAGTTAAAGTGACAGTCCAGAGATTAAGTGTCATAGTGCAAAAAAAGGTTGTGCAGAAAAACAGTGAAGATGGAGGGAGAGATCCAGTACTAGATCCTGGGTGTTTCCTGGTTTAAACTCCAAATGTCCTGCGGGAAGCAGCTTCTCCTCATTCTCTGTGTTTGCTTTTAAGGAGTGGAAGCGTTTCCTTGAACGCAACAAAGAAAAGAATCCATTGTTGGGACGTCTGAAACTGGCTGAAATATCTTCTTATGTTCTTCTTATATGTGTTTTTGTTGAGCGATGACCGAGTGCGCTATTTTGGATTTAAACATCATTGTCTGTCTTTTGCTCTGATCAGATTTGGACCATTTTAACCTTCTTTTTGACCTTGACTTTAGATCTTGCCTTTGAACTTTTTGATAAACCTCCAGTACAGAGAGGCTCAGACATGTCAATCTTTTGATTTATACAAACATCACTACTGATCTGGCATTTCTGACTTTCACACTGAATGTGATCTTGCCCCCTGATGTCATTGCTCCTGCTCTCTGCACATGCTTGACATGACATCACTGCATAATCCTTATAAACTACTTTTAGTTTATAAGAGTCTGTGTGTGTGTGTGTGTGTGTGTGTGTGTGTGTGTGTGTGTGTGTGTGTGTGTGTGTGTGTGTGAATCCTCATGCTTCTCAAATTTGAATCTGCTGTTATTTGCTCTAGAAATTTTACTAACCACGAGCTTCTGCCATCATTTGTTATCAAATACACCAATTTTTGTCTTCAGGTTCAAAGCTATAAAAGTTTTTTTTTCTTCAAGATTTACTGAATGTTGTTTTTTTGTGTTTACTAGAAGTTCATTTTGTAGGTGTTCGATCCAGACAACAGTGACTCAGCTGTGTGTCCATAAGCTGTCTGTGCATTCACTGATATAAAAAAATGGAGCACTCGGATCTGGACACAGTTAACATGACCCCACCCTCAAAAAAATGGTAACTTACTTTGTCCTGATATATTAGTCATTAACTGTTGATATCTGAAATATTTAGTGAGTATATATATATGAAAGAAATATCCAATTAGATAAACTGCTGCACAAAAGTTTGCCAGAATCTCCAAAAAATCAAAATAATTATAATATAAAAGATAGATTTAATATTTAAATGTATTTATTTATTTATTTATTTATTTATTATGTAAACCTTTTCAGGTCCAATATATTACATACAATGTACTGTTTTCTGTATGTCTTATTAAAATGTACAAATATAAAAACAACCTACTTGATTGTCTTTCTTTTATAGATGTAACTGATAATGAAAGTGTTTGAAACCTTTTGTGTCCTGGATGAAAGTGCAGCGTTCACCTTGTTTTATTCCACAGTGCTGCTGGATTCTGATTGTTCAGGAGATTTTCTGTAACAGCAGCTGACAGCAGTGCAGCTACAAAACATAGATTTATCCTTTTAATCAAGGGATTGAATCTCAATCATTTGATTATCTAAAGCACTTCATTTGGTGATGAGTCGATTCTCAACAAGAGCCGATTCGTTGCAGATATATATTATAATCTAGCTACAGCTCTACGTTTATTGAGCTTACCTTCTAATTAACTTTGAAGCAAATCGATTCATTAACAAAAACGCTTCCAGTTTGTGAGTCGATTCTCAACAAGAGCCGATCCATTGCAAACGACTCATCACCAAATGAAGTATGAAACTCTTTATGCTTAAATGGTATTATTGAATTGTGTGAGGAATTATAAATGAAGGATTCACTGTGAACGTGAAAAAATGTTGTCGCTTTTATGTGTGTGTCTTTCAAATTATGTTTTTGTTTGTTTTTGAATGGAAACTTACCGATCATTGGACAAGACACCTGTCACTCAAGATATACAGGTATGGAATCTTATGTGTAATGTGAAAAGTTCTCCGTTTAAATAAAGTTCTCCGTTCAAGAAAATAACAGAATTAATCCACAGTAATCCATTCCATCCATCCATTCCAACTTTTCCCTGCGGCAAACTTTTCATGTATACTTTGAGTGACAGGTGTCTTGTCCAATCACAAACTATACCAACCGCTTCCGGGTTGTCTGAAATGTCGTTGTGTTTTCTGATTTGTTAATTTGTTTTCTGATTTGTTAATGTGTTTCGTGCACCGATTCAGACAACCCGGAAGCGGTATGTATAGTTTATGAATGGAAACTTACCGTTCATTGGACACTCTGTCATTCAAGATATACAGGTGAATGAAAGGTGTCTCGTCCGATGATGGTAAGTTTCCATTCACAAACCATACCAACCGCTTCCGGGTTGTCTGACTTGTTAATGTGTTTTCGGTTTTGTTAATTTGGTTTTCACTTCCCGGCCACCGTAGTTTTATCGATAGAAACGTGAGAATCAACTCTAAATCACAAGTTAAAAAAGTAAATCTGCAGTGCAATTCGCAGAATTGTCCACCAGAGGGCGACGATGGCTTTAAATTTGAAATGCGGTTTGATTTAAATTGTCCAGCAGATGCCGCCAATACACCATGACTGAAAATGCACTTTTTTTCAGGTCCTAAGACGTATTATTAGGGTTCAAGCGCGAAGCTTTTGAAGTTAAAAAAAAAAAAAACAGTCCAAAAACCAAATTTTGTGTTGACTTGTAAGGCAAAGATTCTGATTCTGATTCTCGGAGTGGGTGGGGCCTAACCCGAAAGTAGGCGGGGCTTGTCTTGAAATGGGCGGGGCTTTAACCGGTAATAATTAATTTGTAATATTTATAACACTAGCTTACTACCTTTATGTTTTTATGAAATACAGCAAAAACGTGTCAGACACTCAGTGTCTGGTTACTGGTTAGAGACAGCTGAAGGTTTAAAAAAGAAAAAAATCTCCAACAGGCAGAGACGCAATGCGAGTCGCATTCTACCAAGCAAGCACCACGTCTGAACGAACCCACATTTACCAGGACTCTACTGGTTAGTAAGTACGTATTATTAACGTTACAACCCAAAGTAAAAAGCTGAAGAAACCCTAAACGTTAACGGAAAAGACCCGCAAACCCGAGTGACTGAGGGAGAGACAGAGAGCTGTTCTGTGTGTGACTGTGAGTGAGCAGAGCGAGACACAGCAACACAATACATCTGTATGTGTGTAGGGGAGGGGCGCTGTGACTAGCCTATCACTGTAGGGGAGGGACGCTGTGACTAGCCTATCACTGTAGGGGAGGGGTGCTGTGACTAGCCTATCACAGAACACTGACACAATCAGCTAGCCAATGATGATTTTCATACAATCCGAGCACAGATATTGACTCGTATTACTCGTATAATACTCGTACTCGGCAGAAGTGCTTTATCCGTACCGGATACTCGTTTCAGCCAAGTATCCGGCTCATCTCTAACGGATATGACTTTGTTTATTTTAGGGAAAACTGGACGGGCGAGTACTTCACATGTTGTGGCACCCTCTGTAGCATGACATGACATATATTGTCATGTCAATCCAAAGGCCTTAAACGCTTGAACCCGGGAAATGCTGCTTGCAGCTTTAATTATTATTATTATTATTATTATTATTATTATTATTATTAGTAGTAGTAGTAGTAGTAGTAGTAGTAGTAGTAATAGTAGTAGTAGTAGTAGTAGTAGATTTCAGAATTTAATAATGAAAATCAGAGTGAATATTTTTAAAATTATCCCCAGTGTCTGTCTAAAAAGTAATCCAGACCGTGTTTTTATTTCCCAAGTGGGAGATGAATCTCTAAGGGTGAATCATTGAGTCATTGAATCTTTAAGAGTGAATTATTGAGTCATTGAATCTTTAAATGTGAATCATTAAATCTTTGACTCTTTAAGAGTTTCACTTAATTTTTGTTTCTCCTGAATGTAGCTTTCAGTCTATATGTTTATATGTATTTGTGTGTATGTAGGTGTGCTTTAGTAATAATGTTAGTGCAGTAAATATATCATTAATGAAATTAATGCAGCATTCAAACCATTGCACTTCATTTAAATAAAAAAATTCTAATTTTATAATATGTATTTTATTTTCTCATATATCAATAAAAGTAAATAAAGCAAATCTAAGTGTCATGTATGTTTTCATGCAAAAAACAATTTACTGTTTACTGGAGTGTGATGTATCTTTAGCACTGAGCTCGTCTGAAGTTAAGCTCCTTGGACGATTGACTTGAATAGTTGTATTATCCACTAATCATGTCCATATCATTGTCATTTTTCTTATCTTCTGCATAGATCTCGACTGCATTTCCATGTCACACTCATACCTCTGGGATTAAACAGCGACCTCTAGTTACAAATATCGTCACAACACCTGGATAATAAAATAATGTTATTCCTTATTTCAGTTTGTATCATTCTCTACCCGAGTTTACTATGCTATTGAAAAAAAAAGTGAATACAGCATGTCTACACGTCTGGAGTGGAACACCAAAACCGTGATGACCCACTGAAAGCCAACAAAATATTTTATTTTAAAACGTGTAAAAAAATGGTAAAATAGTTGGTCTTCTAAATGAATTGTGGGTTTGTCGTAATAAATTAGATAATAATATTAAATTCCCTGCTCCATTACACAAGTTGGAATCAACAAACTATTGCCTTGGAACACAAGGCTTGATTACTGTGCGTGACTGGGAGAGTAGAGCTACAAGATGAAGAGAAGTGCTGCACAGCAGACTACTTTCATCGCACTTTTGTCATGGTTCTCCACTCACACAGCACACCAGATCCTCATCACCCGAATTGTAATCACCCTCACCTGGCACCTATCATCACCTCACCACATAAAAGACGCTCTCAATCACACACACTGTCCGGTCTCGTAAATGCTAGCTACAACTATATGCTGTATCTACTAACCCGACTCTATCTTTTCTACCAGTAGTTTCCCGAGTTTCTCATCCGCCAAAGGATCTAGGTATCGTTGGTTTGCAACCTGTGACGTGTGTGTTAGAACTTCACCTGGACGTATCCTCTATCACTCATTTCATTCACATCTTCTCAATAAACTTTGATTTTACATTATATCTGCCTCTTTCGTCTTCTGTCCGTGACAACTTTAGGGGGAGAGAGAGAATAAAAAAGTTAAAATGTACTCGGAAAAAGTTAGAATAAATGTTATAATCTAGCTAATGAAATGCCACATGTTGTAGCTTGTTTGCTAATTCATCGAAATGTAGACGTTATTAGTATTACAGGTTAGCACAAAAACAACATTGTGTTATTTTAGCCAAATTTTATTGCAATTGTTGCCATTATTATAGGCATCAAGGTTGATGGAGATTATGGTATGTTGTGCCATGCATACATATTTATTCCAGTTTTATTCCACATTACTCTATTCTCAGGTTTTTGAACTTTCTGAGGTGACCTGAAGGTTTGAACAGTGTTCAATCTTTAAATTGACAATAGGTGACTCACCCCAATGCCAACAATTTTCACACTTGTACTAACACATTCATGACATTTGGCAGGCACCATTATCCAGAGGGACTTAATTTGATCTCATTTATACAACTGAGCAATTGAGGGTTAACAGCCTACTGGGGGACCCAACAGTGGCAGCTTCCTGATATTCAAACTCACAAGCTTCCAATCAGTAGTCTAACACCTCAGCCATCAGAGACAAAATGACTTTGTTTCCTTGATAAAAACCTTTTCAGTTGTTTCTTTGTCTGCACTACAGTGGCATGTTAAAATCTGACAATATATCATGTGTAATGAATTAATTATTTAATCATAAAGGCTTTGTGGATAATTGATAGATAGATGGATATATAGATAGATTTTTTTTAAATTTAATTTTGGAAATATTAGAAAAACATTTGTATTCACACTTCAACAACCCCAATGTTCAATCTAAATCTACAATGTTGCTTAAAAGTTTGTGAAGCCTTTAGAAATTCCCATATTTCTGCAGAAATATGACCCACAACATCATCAGATTTTTAAATCCTAAAAGTAAACCAATTGAACAAAATCAAACAAATGAGCCAAAAATATTATACTTCATTTAATTATTGAGAAAAATGATCCAGCATTACAGATCTGTGAAAAGTATGTGAACCTTTGATTTCAGTATCTGTTGTAAGCCCTTGTGCAGCAGTAACTGTGAACAAAGTTTCCGGTAACTTTTGATCAGTTCTGAACAACAGCTTAGAAGAAATTTATTCCATTCCTCAGTACAGAAGAGCTTCAACAGTCGGATTTTAGTGGGTTTCCTCATATGCACTGCTTGCTTCAGGTCCTTCCACAATTTGTCTTTTGGATTAAAGTCAGGACATTGACTTTGCTATTCTAAAACATCATCTTTGTTCCTCTTTAATCATTCTTTGGTACACAGACTTGGGTGCTTGTGATCTTTGTCTTGGTGTATGACCCATTTTTTCTTAAGATTTAGTTCATGGACAGATGTTCTGAAATATTAATTTAGAGTTCATAATTCTAAATACAATGTTCTATCAATGTCCTGGCCCAGATGCAGCAATGCAAGCCCAAAGCATGATACTACCACCACCATGTTTCACAGATGGTATAAGATTGTTATGCTGGAATTTAGTATTTTCTTTTATCCAAAAATAATACTTCTCATTATAAAACTTTTAAAGTTTTATAAAGTTTTATTTTGGTTTCATTCCTCCACCAAATATTTTTCCAATAGCAAACTTCATGGGCAGCAATGTTCTTTTTGCAGAGCAGTGGCTTTTTCCTTGTGACTCTGTTTTGCATACAAGGATGTTCAGTGTTCACCTGAGAGGATTTTGTAACCTTTTCCAGTCTGTTGAGCAAGAACCTTTTTCTAAAGTCCTCAGAAATCTACAATGTTTTTGCAATGATCCCCTTTCACAAACACACGTAATGAACAGCAGACTTTCATATATCTCTGTTCTTTACATAAAATGGGACACTCAAGGGGACCTGACTGTTGTCTCATTGACTGAAATTCAATAGACTCTAATTTGACCTTGAAATTAAATACTAAACCTAGAGGTTCACATATTTTTGCCTCTCACAGATTTATAATATTGGAAAATTTTCCTGAATTAAAAAGTTATATTATAATAAAGTATAGTATAATATATTTGTCTGATCTGTTTGTGTGATTTCACTTTGTCTGCTTTCAGGATTTGTGTGAAAATCTGATAATGTTTAGGGTCATATTTATACAGAAATCTAGAAATTTCTAAAGAGTTTACAAATAAAGCGACACTGTATGCCCATGGATCAAACTATGAAAGTCAGAGTGATAACTTCTTATTCAAAATCTCATTTTATAGAAAAACACTCTGAGGTAGTGTTTGTAGTCCTATACTTTTTCATATGATTAATGAGATATATCCAGATCCCAAGTTAGACCAGGAATTGGAAAGTCACTGTATGCACATGATGGGACTTTATGGTATATGGGTATTTTCTCTGTGAATGCCAAAAACTGTCTTTTGTCACCTCATCAATAAACATAAGTGACCGAGTGCCACTTGATGCCATAATGTAAGTCCTATAGTGAAAATTCCAATAATTCCCTCTTTGTCATATCCAATGGCAATATCTGACCTCTAGTTGTTACAAAAATGAATAACAATGTAGGATATGTACCTAAGGACGAGCTTCTGCAGTGGTATCAGAACCAGAATTATTGTCAGGAAATTCAGATATCTACAGATGGCTGTAAAGACCCTGAAAAAGGATATCCAGTGGCTTTGGAATGCAGTCCTCATTTTAAGACTGGAGTTGCTATAAGAACAATGGGCTATTTATAGGTTTATGAAAAGGATGCAGGAAATTTAGCCATTAAATACAGTCATTTGGTCAGATACATTATTCTGCTTCAGTGGCACGTCAACATCTTGACAAAATATATTAGCATTTGCAAATGTGAATTAACTTATTCTTATGAGCTCCAGCACATATTGGGATAAAGAAAAAGATACAATAGCAAAATAGGCACTAAAACACACTAATGGAGATAAAAATGTAAAGTAAGACAGAAAGTAAAGGAATAATTAGAGAGGCTGTAATCATTCATCTTCTACCGCTTATCCGAACTACCTCGGGTCACGGGGAGCCTGTGCCTATCTCAGGCGTCATCGGGCATCAAGGCAGGATACACCCTGGACGGAGTGCCAACCCATCACAGGGCACACACACACACACTCATTCACTCACGCAATCACACACTACGGACAATTTTCCAGAGATGCCAATCAACCTACCATGCATGTCTTTGGACCGGGGGAGGAAACCGGAGTACCCGGAGGAAACCCCCGAGGCACGGGGAGAACATGCAAACTCCACACACACAAGGTGGAGGCGGGAATCGAACCCCGACCCTGGAGGTGTGAGGCGAACGTGCTAACCACTAAGCCACCGTGTTCCCAGGCTGTAATCAGTAAAACTTAAAAAGTAATAGCATAAAACTTCAGACCAGGGTCTACGACAGCATGTGTCTCGAAAGCTCTAGGAGGAGTAGCAATTAATAAAAAGTTGGCTAAAAAATAACTCCAGTAGCATAACAGAATAATTAAATAGGATTTATGTCCCCACCAGATATAAACAATGCTTCACTTTTCTGTCCAGTAGGTGGCGGAATATGCACTTATAAGTGGCCAATTTTAACCACCAATTAAAAAGAATTAGAATTAAAAAGCTCGCGATGAGGAAAGTTCGAGAACTTTTGTGTTCATTTGTGGACGTTTTTTACAGAAGTCCAGGAAATCACACTGCTTCACGTTCAAGGTACAAAATATTGTTTCACTGTAACTACTGGTGTATAGCTAAACTTTTCGTTTATATTTCCGGGTTTACTTCCGGATATAAATCTATAAAAGCTGCCTTTAACATATAATAGTAACTGTGACTTTCGGTTTTGATCCTTCACTGAAAGCTGTGCACGTTTTCTTTGTTTTATTCTATCCGGAAGTATCATGGCTGATTTATTATTATTATTATTATTATTATTATTATTATTATTATTATTATTATTATTATTATTATTATAGCATATTTTCACATTTATTCTCTAACCCATAACCCAGCTAGGGTTATATTAAATATTATTTATTTTATTTTCATGTAATGGGGCATTTATGATTGTTTGTGGTTCAAATAATATCATAACTGTGTCTGTGTATATTGATAAAATAATTGTGCACTTCCCCTTTAAGAGTTACTGCATGAATAAGGTTTGTTAGTAATGCACTGTCTCAAAATGTGTCACACTGGCAAAGTGTGTTAAAGTTCTGTATCTGGCAGACCAAGTGTTATTACTACTTTTATTTATTTGATTTGTGTATATAATCTATACAAGAGTAAATCACACACGTTACACGACCGCATCAATATAAAACTTTTCAAGAAATATGTTTAAAGTTTCATATAGTTTACGAGTTGTTTCTTCTGAATCTGCTGCACAGAGAATCAGAATCAGAATTAGAAACAGAATCAGGTTTATTGGCCAAGTGTGTTGACACACACAGGGAATTTGGTTCCAGCTGTTTGTGACTCTCAAAAGTACAGACATAAATAACACTATACTATACAAGATAATACAGACTATACAAGACAGATGTAATACAGTAGACATTATGAGTATTACATATGAATACAGAATGTATGACTGATCAGTTATGTACATAAAGTGTGTGAAGTGCATGGTGCAAATAACAATATTGTGCAATATTACAGTATGCTTTTTGTACACTATATAGCAGCAGTAGTGTGTGTAATATATACAGATGATGTGATGACTGACAGTTCTGATAATGCAGTACTTATAGATATGAAGCAGTGAATAGAATTATGGTGAGTTGTTAATCAGGGTGATTGTCTGGGGAAAGAAATTGTTCCTGTGTCTGGAAGTTTTAGTAAGCAAAGTTCTGTAGCACCTGCCAGAAAGGAGGAGCTGAAAGAGATTGTGTCCAGGGTGCGAAGGGTCAGGGGTGATTTTTCCTGCCTGGTTTCTGGTTCTTGTGTCGTACAATTCCGGGGGAATGGGCAGGGGGGCACCAATTATTTTTTCAGCTCTTTTAACCGTACGTTGCAGTCTGTTTCTGTCCTGTTTAGTTGCTGCACCAAACCAGATCGTGATGGATGTGAACAGGACAGATTCAATGACTGCAGTGTAGAACAGCATTAACAGCTCCTGTGGCAGACCATACAAACTGCCTTAATTAGCGTAGAAAGTACATTCTCTGCTGGGCTTTTTTAACGATGGAGTTTATGTTGCACTCCCATTCAAGGTCTTGGGAAATGGTAGTGCCCAGAAACTTGAAGGCCTCCACAGATGACACCGGGCTGTTGGATATTGTCAGGTGGAGTAGTGTTGAGGGGTCTTCCCTAAAGTCCACTATCATCTCCACAGTTTTGAGGGTGTTTAGCTCCAGACTGTTCTGACTGCACCACAGCACCAGCCACTTCACCTCCTGCCGGTATGCAGACTCATCGCCATCTTGGATGAGACCGATGAGCGTAGTATCATCTGCAAATTTCAGGAGTTTAACAGTTTGGTCACTTGAAGTGCAGTCATTAGTGTAGAGGGAGAATAGAAGTGGGTGAGGACACTTCCGTGAGGAGCGCCAGTGCTGACTGTCCGAATGCTGGAGGTGACACATCCCCATCTCACATGTTGTTTCCTGCCTGTCAGGAAGCTGGTGGTCCTTCCATATGGAAGGGGGTATAGTGAGCTTTAGGAGTTTGGAGTGGAGTATTTCCGGAATTATTGTATTAAAAGCCGAACTGAAGTCGACAAAGAGAATCCGGGTGTATGTGCCTGGGCAGTGCAGGTGTTGCAGAATGTAGTGCAGTCCAATGTTGACTGCGCCATCCACTGATCTGTTTGCATGGTAGGCAAACTGTAGGGATCCAGCATCTGTTCTGTTTCAGTCTTTAGGGCCAATACCAGCTGTTCAAATGTCTTCATGACAACAGATGTCAGAGCGACAGGCCTGTAGTCATTTGGTCCAGTGATGGAGGGTTTCTTGGGGACCGGGATGATTGTGGAGAGTTTAAAGCAGGAGGGGACTTCACACAGCTCCAGTGATCTGTTGAAGATATGTTTGAAGATAGGAGCCAGTTGGTCAGCACATGCTTTGAGAAAGGTGCGGGAGACACCATCTTTGACGGGAGCTTTACTTGTCTTCTGTCTCTGAAATAGCCGATTCACATCCTCTTCACAAATCGCGAGTGCAACTTAAGTGCTTGGAGGAGTTGTTAATGGCGTTCCCAGAGGTGTGATGTCAGTCAGTCGGCTGGGTTGGCTGGGAGGTTTGAAGATGTTGTTCTCAAACCTGCAGTAGAAGGTGTTGAGGTCGTCAGCCAGGTCATTGTTTGCTTCAGTCGGGGGCGACTCTTGTAGTTTGTGATGTCTTGCAAGGCCTTTCCACACTGATGCAGGGTTATTATCTGAAAACCTGCTTTTCAGCTTTTCAGAGTAGCTTCTTTTGGCTTTTGTAACTTCTTTCTCCTTTGTCAGTAGGTTACTGGCCTGCTTATACAGAGTTTTGTCCTCCCCTCTGTAGGCATCTTCCTTGGCATGTCGAAGTTTTTTCAGTTTGGCTGTGAACCATGGCTTTTTGTTACTGTATTTGCAGAAGGTTTTGGTTGGCACACACACTTGTCTTCACAAAAACTGATGTACAATATCACAGTGTCAGTCAGTTCATCCAGGCTGTCAGTACCAGCCTTAAAGATACTCCAGTCAGTGCAGTCAAAACAGTCTTGTAGTTCCTGCTTTGCCTCACTGGTCCATCTCTTCACTGTTTTTACTACAGACCGATATGCGTCCTTAAGAATTGTGTATTTTTCTCCCTTGTGGGACAATTTATATGCTGTCTGTATTTCGGAAGTTCAAGTGTAAGTTTTGCTCTGTTAAAGGATAATAATAAGTGAATCCGGATTAATTCCCGGATTATTATATCCCCCAATTGAAGGTTAAGGGTAGGGCTGCTACATAAATTTTAGATAAAATATAACCATCAAGTTTTTAACAATTTTTTCCTGTCATTTTGATGCTTTCACATTAAACCATATCTTTGGCTAAACCCCACCTGAATCTTTCACCCTGTGTGTAATGAACACGGAACAGAGCGGACCCAAATGCAGGATAGCAAAATAAACAGGGTTTAATAACATAAAACACGAAACATGACGCGGACTAGAGACAGGACAAAACCACAGTAGATGCCGCGCTGCACAAGTAACACAGTTAAATAGACAAAGGAATTAACAATGGGAAACAGGTGTGTAGAAGCGGGAGGAGCAGACAAAGGCGTGGCAGACATGTGACGAGAAACATAAACAAATGCACGTGGCCAGAGTCCGGGCAGAGTCCTAACACTGTGGAACATTTTTAAAATCCAGTTTTATAAATTTAAACTACTAATACAAGGTTTAAAAATGTAATTTTATGTAGTCAGTAACGTGTTATGTGACTAAAAAAATCAAAGGAATAGGACTTGCAGCTACTGTATTTATACAGTGCCCATGAACTGCAATGTATGAATACATTTAAAATAATTTAATTTGCTGTGTCATTATTCGAAATATCCATCAGTCCATCAATAAGTCAATCCCCAATAAGAATAATCTAATGAATATTCGAATGAAAATAATAATTCTTATTATTTATGTTCTTACTCAGTCGTTAATCCTGATATTACAAACCCTATTCCAAAAAAGTTTGGATGTTGTGTAAAATGGAAATAAAAACAGAATGCAATGATTTGCAAATCTCATAAAACCATATTTGAGAGTTTTTTGCAATTCTGTTTGTACAACAAAACAACACATGTTGGGGTGCAACTGCTAATTTGGAAACCCTTGTTGAACTATTGTTGAATATTTGTTTTGCTTAGTTAAAAGCAAGAGGCAATAAACCTACCAATTAATCTGTATAATGTATCAATGTATAAATGTATATGTATCAATGATTTCTAATTAATTATTTTTTTCAGATCATAGCTGGATAGGCTTATGAAGCTGAAGAAATAACAGCATCAATATGGCTTCTTCAAATCAAGATGCCAGTGAATATATAAAAGATGCTCTTGAAAAACTGGTTGGACGTCTACAAAACCTGCCTGTTATTGTTGAAAAACTTCACCAACAGAATGTTTTCAATGGCAATGAAGTTAGTGAAATTGAGGCAGAACCAGAAAAGTACAACAAAACCAGGAGGATATTGGACTTGGTCTTAAATAAGGGCGAGAAGGCCTGCTATAAGTTTCTCAGAATACTGGATCGTGAGAGGAAATTGGTCTTGCCAAAATCAGATTCTACTAGTCAAACTCCTGATTTACATACATGGATCTCCTTGTTCTCCTTTAGAGATGAGGCTGAAGATGACTACATTAAAGGTAAAACTGCTTGATTTAAGCAAATTAATAACAAATTAGAAAACTTTGGTAAAACTGGTAAAAAAAAACAACTGGTATTTCCTATGGTAGGGGTTTAAACTGTAAAAAAACTGCCACTGTTGGGACCTTGAGCAAGGCTCTATCTGTATTGGCTGTATGGCTGAATCTGTACTGTGACCCCAACTTCATAAAAGCTTGTATATGCAAATAAAAAATGTGACCGTGCTATAATATATGTCACAAATAAAGCCTTTAAAATGTTGAGAAGGTAATGAAGATTTGTAGAACCTCACCTGTGCAGATGACAAAAATATCATCATTGTACCTAAAAAATATCAGGGGTTCATATTGTGTAAATTGTTCTTAGAACTTTTGCCTCATAAAACCAACAAATAGGTTTGCATAGGAAAGTCTGATTTTATTGTCTATACTAAAGCCTCTTACTTGTACATAAAACTTGTAACTGAAGCCAAAGCAATTAAAATTTAGCACAAACTCTGATAAGCTTAATGGTACATGCTAAAGTTTTCTGATGTCCCAGTAAATTTGAATTTACTCTATGTTAAATATTGTTAAACAAATGTTAGACCTGTTAACTCAATTTAAAAGAAATTAAATGCTAAATAACTGAATTATTCCCCAAAATATTTTCACTTTTTCTGTGATTATGATATTATCTGTGATTGTAGGACCTCTCTCATGCCATCAGCTGCAAAAACTTTTGAAGACAAGAGGAAAGCTAGTTCTTAGTCAACAGTGGAGTCAGAGCCTGTGGTTTAATGAAGACGAAGTATATAAGTTTGCCTTTATTCCTCTAGTGTTGGACACAGAGACAGAAAATAATAAACCCCATAACAAAATCACACTGAAGAGCAAGAAATCTAAAATGTCCCGTTTAAAAAAGATGAAGTCCTACATACCAAAGGACACACAGAGAAAATCCCCTGAAGATTTACTGAATAGCAGTGAGAAAAGTATCCTAATAGTAGGAAAACCTGGAATTGGGAAGACGGCAGTTGTTCAACAAATGTTACATCACTGGGCAGAGAGAAGTGACAGAAACCTTGACTTAATGTTTTACTTTGATGAAAACACACTGTCAAACATCTCAACTACAGAGAGCTTAGAAAATCTTCTACTGAGCAAATATTTAATGTTAAATCCACAGCTTAAAGAAAATGCTGAAGAAATCCTGCAGTATCTACAAGAATATTCTGACAGTGTGACTATTGTTTTTGATGGAATCAGAGATTTTCAGAAGAACACGGTTTTGCTGGAGATCATGGAACATGTACTTCTGCCTGAAGCAAAGATAGTGGTAACATGCAGGCCTGAAGTAGAGTATGAGTTCTCTGACTGGACAACATGTAAAGTTTATGTTCAAGGTTTCAGTGAAGAGTCAATTTATGATTTTTTTAGGAAGATGACAGATAATGAACCAGAGTTGGTAGACATTGTGATAAACAATCCAGCACTCTTCAGTCTCTGCCACATCCCTATTCATGCTTTTATGGTGGCAGCCTGTATTTCATACTACACTTCTGAAGCACAGAAACACTTCACAGCTACTGAGCTGTATGTACGAATATTTCGTCACTGTCTACAGAGACACGGAAGTAAGAAATTGCTGGATTTAGATGGACACATTAAACACTGCAGAGACATGGTCCTGTCTTTAGCAGAGAGTGCTTTCAATGCAACCAAGTTAAAAACTATCAACCTGGAGTTTGATTATGATGAGAGAGGCATTTCTGGTGCTTTCCTCAAGACTGTCTCTGTTGTGTCACCAGCATGTGCCAAGACATTTTGTGCTTTTTCTCACAACACAATGCAGGAATTTTTTTCTGCTCTCTGGCTTCTAGAAAAATCAGAAATACTTGATGACATTCTCCATCTGTGTCAGAATGAAGACAGCGAACACATGAAACATATAATTCCTTTTCTCTGTGGGCTTCAATCACAAACCATCATTGATCATCTGAAGTGTCTCTTTCCATTGAACAAGATCAAGGACAATATTGATGGGTTCTTTGAGAAGGTCTTAAACACTTTCATTGGTGAACAACCAGATGATGAAAACACTGACATTGCCTTCATATGTCAGTGTCTGTATGAATTTCAGTCACCTGAAACCTGCTGCTCATTTCTAGAGAGAATAAACTATCATCTAGATTTGAGTGAGGAACATCTTGACCCTTACACATGCTGTGCTGTGTCCTATGTAATCAGCCAATCCAAAAAGGATTGTTTTCTTGATTTGGAGAACAGTGCTGTGTCCCTCTCAGGGCTGAAGATAATTCTCAAACATTATCTAAGGTATTATATATTTATATTGTATGCCTTTTTTGGGTGTAACAATACTAAAAAACAGTAATCCATACATACAAATAAAACAAAATATATAAGTTCAGAAATTATGTTGTGTAATAAAATGGAATGACACATGTAAAGATTATTGAACTAAGTCATTGATTTAGTACTTTGTACTAAAGCCTTCGTAAAGCCTTTGCTGGTAAAGCCTTTAAATCTTGAAGGTTCCGTGGACGACTTCTATGAACTTGTCTTTAGTTCTTTCCATAGATTTTCTATTAGATTTAATCAGGTGATTGGCTGGGCTATTCGAGCTGCTTCATTATCTTTCTCCAAAACCAATTGAGAGTTTCCTTGGATGTGTGTTTGGGATCATTGTCTTGCTGAAATGCCCACACTTCTGGATTTTGCTTCAACAGTGTTCACTGGAGCATTCAGAAGTTTAGAAATCCCTCTGTAATCAATGCCATCAGTATTTTTTGCAAGGTCTTGAAAGAGCTCTTTGCTTTTAACCATCATGAGCTGTTTCTTCTGTGACACTTTGGTAATAAGTTGGGACTGAACCATCTGATATTACTTTCCACTGACAAGGGGCAGATTATTTTCTAGGTACTGACAGATCTCAGCTGGTGGCTTTTTATGGCTTTTTGTGTCATTCCACTTTATTACACATAATTTAATTCCTGATTTTTTGGTTTCTTTGTAATTATGAATTACCTGGGTTGTCTTACAACTCTAGAAATATATTAAAGGAGAAAAATGGTGATGTGGTCAATACTTATTTTACCTGCTGTTTTTTTTTAATTTATATTATGATTGTGTTTTTTTTTCCTGTTTTCAGGGATTTCTCAACAACACTAAGTCAGATCTGGACAATTGCCTTGAAGTGTGAGGAACCTAATTATCTGATAAATCTGCTACAGTTATGTAGGAATGAGATTCACATCCCAATGAGCAGTCAGACAGATGTGCTTGAGCAAGCTGGAAAATTTATAACCCGATATGCAGAGCAACCAAATCTCCATCTGCACTGTGATAAAGACCCACAACAGCTCACAGATCTTCTCTTAAGCACAGTGTTCTCATGGCTGCCACACATCAGCTCTCTCAAGTGAGTAACTCATGAAAAAAGATCTCTGCTAAACTTTATGTCCCAAATGCATGTGAGTCAAATAAATGTATTTTAACAAAAAACATCACTGATTATAAAAATTAAATTGTTAAACAACTCATTGATTAGTTTTAAGTTATGAGACAATACAGGGACTGTACAAGTCCCTGTATATGAGACTTTACATTTACTTTCGAAAAATCAACAGTATCTTTTACACAAAACTTCTCTATACTAAATACACTGCCATCTGATTTAGCTAGATAATGAATATCAACCTTTTAACTAATGGATCTTAATCCTTTTTCTAACTAGACACTTCAAGTCTAGGTCTGATTGACTCACAGCTAAATATCTAGATAATTTGATCAGTTATCAAAGTTACTGTGTTCATTACATCATCACTTTCTATATCAGACATGAGGAAAACTCTCACATGTGACTGTACTGATCATCACTAAAGAGCATTGTGTGTGTGTCTGTGTGTGTGTGTAACTTTACCACTGTGATTAGTCAAAAAGTCGTGAGACAAACACAAATGCAGGGGAGGCAGCTTTAATGAAACTAAAACAATCCAAATTACTAACAAATTGATGGTCAGAAACACAGACACAGGTCAGATGATCAGTAAACAGAACAGACCGATCAAGGCAATAAGAAAGGGAGCAGAAACAGTGAACAAAAGACTCGGTACAGTCAGGAACAAAGCAGAAACTGTGTGTGTGTGTGTGTGTGTGTGTGTGTGTGTGTGTGTGTGTGTGTGTGTGTGTGTGTGTGTGCAGTGTAGGAAGTGGAGTCTGGTGCAGCTATGACTGTAGGCTGTGCTGGATTTCTAATGTTATACACACAGGGGGAAAATGCATGTGAGTCAAATAAATGTATTTTAACAAAAAAACATCACTGATTATAAAAATTAAATTGTTAAACAACTCATTGATTAGTTTTAAGTTATGAGACAATACAGGGACTGTACAAGTCCCTGTATATGAGACTTTACATTTACTTTCGAAAAATCAACAGTATCTTTTACACAAAACTTCTCTATACTAAATACACTGCCATCTGATTTAGCTAGATAATGAATATCAACCTTTTAACTAATGGATCTTAATCCTTTTTCTAACTAGACACTACAAGTCTAGGTCTGATTGACTCACAGCTAAATATCTAGATAATTTGATCAGTTATCAAAGTTACTATGTTCATTACATCATCACTTTCTATATCAGACATGAGGAAAACTCTCACATGTGACTGTACTGATCATCACTAAACAGCATTGTGTGTGTGTCTGTGTGTGTGTGTGTAACTTTACCACTGTGATTAGTCAAAAGATCTGTTATCTACTGGATCTGTTCTCACATGTGAAGCCTGTCATATCCCACCTTAGTCTAGCTGTATGTGTGGAAGTAACAAAAAGAATTCATAAACAAGTAAATAAATAATTTAGGTTTTTGAAGAGCACCAGTCCAAGCCCTGACACAAAGTGCCTTCAAAATTTTACAATATTACAGAAGCCTTTATTTTGGTCACATATACATTACAGCACAGTGAAATTCTTTCTTCACATATACTGACTTTGGAGTTTGGGGTCAGAGCACAGGGTCAGCTATGATACAGCATCACTGGACCAGAGATACTGCAGACATGCTGAGGTCCTGATGAGTAAATTCTCTGTCCTGATCTTCATCTTACACGTTTATTTCAGTGCCTCATATCGTCTCATCCATTTACCATCATATTAGTCTTTTATTTTAAATGATCTCTTGTGTTTATTATGGATCTTCAGTAACTCTGATTTCTACCTTTAAGACAAGTGCTTGTGTGTAAAATCAGTGGTCTGTAAGCTGTTGTTAACTCGTCTCAGCTGTTTATTCAGTAAAAATCTGCCAACCTCTGAGGTGTGAACTTCATGTAGGAGATGTTAATAATCTGAATGATTCATTCAGAAAATCACAAAAGTCCTCGTGTGACCAGAGTCTCAGTACGTGGAACTTTGTATGTGTTAGATGTTGTAACTTTTACACTAAAGACTGTCTGATGACTAGAAATCACCAAATGAATGTTTAGAACTGCTCAAATGTATAAAAAGGTTATCCATAAAAGATAATTTTGTACAATAAATTATAATTAGATAGATTTGTGAGTCTCAGTGCAGAAATTGTGTTTCCTCTATCAGTTTACTCAAAGCTTCATTTTATAAGACAAACATAAACCCCTAAAACCTCCAGTGATGGTCAGCGTGATCCTGTTGTGATTCAATCTGTTCTCCTCTTTAGAGGTCGTAAGTTCAGGTTCTGGAGGAAGACAAACCACTGTTTAATTTAAACAAATGTTTTAATCTACTGTTATTAAAACTTGATGAGGTGTCTAGAAATCAAACTACAAGAGTTTAGAAAGTGTCAAATGTGAAAAAAATATGAACTGCCCCTTTAAGTGACTGATTATTTAAAATATTAATTAAACTTTTACACTCGATTAGAGAACTGCATATAAATCAATTGAGTATATTCACTGTATTAATTATCCAGGCTGTTGTGTCAGTGTTCCCTCCATCACTGGGCGGGATTAAAAAATAAAACAAATATGTTTCAGTAACCAGTATATGAGAGAGTTTGTTCATCTTATGTCAGAGGGGGCGTGGCCAGGAGGGGCGTGGTTTTCTGTAGGGATTCTGTAGCTCTTGTAGTTCTAGGATTATTGAATAATTATAAAATATTAACACAAACAAAAGTAAGTAAAGTTGAAAAACTTTATTTCTTCTGTATTTTTCTCTCTGTATGTGTGAGAGTTCTCTCTGTGTTTACTGTAATAATGTGAATCTTTCACTTTTCTCCAGGTCTCACTCTATAGACAAAGAGAAAAAGAAGAGATGGAGAAAATTTCTACTGGATTTGTGTCTGCAAACAGCTCTACACCAACCACAAAACATCCAGGAGACAGTGAAGAAAGTGATGCCAGATATTGAAGAATATGAGGAAGATGAAGATTATTATTATGAAGAACTGAGTGAATTCCTGCTGGATCTGTTCTCACATGTGAAGCAGTATGAGAGTGAAACACACAGTAGTGTCCTTCCAGCATTGCTGCCAGTTTACCGGTCACATCCTGCTGTCAGGTTTAAAGTGTAAGTTGTTATATTTTCTTTAGTATTTAACCAGAAACAGAAGTCCAGACTTTATTTCCTGGTGATGGTGCAGACTCTCCATGACAGAATGTGATCATGTGACCAGCGTGCTCTCTATAATTGAACTTTATGAGCTGTACAGATGAGGACCTCTGATGTTCAAACACTGCAAATGTATTAGATGTGTCATTAATAGAAAGCTGAGCTCTGTAATGTGATTTGTACATTTCAGGTTCTGCAGGAAGACAAACCACTGTTTAATTTGAATTAATTTAACAAACGATTTAATCAGCTGTTATAAAAACATCCTGAGGTGTCTAGAAATCACCCTACAAGAGTTTAGAAAGTGTCAAATGTGAAAAAAGGTCAACTGCCCCTTTAAGTGACTCTGATTATTTAAAAATCCTGTTTTCATTTTTACACTTAAGTAGAAGTACAGAAATCAATTAAAGGTACTTTACATACACTGTACAATGTATTTATTAATTACAGTTTTGTAATGATAACTATCAGACTGCAGTAAAATCAGGGTTAATAATGAAGAGAACTGGAGAGTAAAGGAGACTCTGTTCTTTTCTTCTTTTGGTGGATTTACATCCAGTCTGTTGTGTCAGTGTTCTCTTCCTCACTGAGTGGGATTAAAAAACAAAACAAATACGTTTCAGTAACCAGTATATGAGAGACTTTGTTCATCTTATGTCAGAGGGGGCGTGGCAAGGAGGGGGCATGGTTTTCTGTAGGGATTCTGTAGTTCCCCGTCATAACTCGAGCTGCGTCAAAACGCTATGGGAACGCCCCTGCGTGACCGCGCTCTGAACCACGTGTATAATCTGACCAATAGGCGTTGGGACGTGACGTCATCGGCGGGTGATGTCGCGTAAACAGGAAGCTACAAATGGCTGCGAGATGGAAAAGACGCTAGCTTCTGCTCGTTCAGGTAAGCGCTGTTTTTTCTGATACTGTGTTTTTCTGATCGAGTGATGGCTAGCAGACAGAGATTCCGTAAATATGTTTATCCGGGTCCTCGTTTCATTACCGGGAAGGATTCGCATGATCGGTGTGTTGTTTGCTTGGGAGTGGAGCATGCACAATCGGCTCTCGAGGGAGTCGATTGCTCGCATTGTAGTCGCATGGCTATGCGCACGCTTCGCTCTCGGAGAGCGCTCTTCGAGAAGAGGTCTCTCCCTCGCGGCTCCGGTCCCGCTCTTGCCGAGGCTCGCAGGCCGATTTAGCAGCGGGATTGGAGTCGGATGAGTCCTCTCCAGCCTCGTCTGCTGAATCGAGCTCCTGCTCTCGAGGAGAAGCAGGCCCGATGGCTGCTTCTTCTCCCGGCGCGAGCAGTGCGGCATTACATGTCTCTCCCTCCGAGGAAGGAGAGCTGATGGATGCTAGCGAGCCCGTGAGCGCCTCACAGCCTGTGCTGTACGAGGAGCTCCTCGAGGTCGTGACACGAGCCATGGCCAAGCTGGCTTTAGATTGGCCGTTGGAACAGCAGAAGCAGCGTGCACCCAGTAAGCTGGATGAGCATTTCCTGCATCCTGTGTCACTTCCTGGGTGCCGGAGCCTGCCATTTTTTGCACTTCTCCTTGTCACTCCTCGCTCTATGCGAATGTGGTTGGGGCTAAGGCGTGCGGCTACGGGGCAATGCCACATGTGGAAGAGACGCTAGCTAGCTATCTCTCTTCTAGCGTAGCATCATCGCTAAAGGCCCCGGTGTTCCCTACTAAGCAGCTACGTGCTACATAGGCCTTAGTAGGGAAGGCTTACGCGGCAGCGGGTTCCCTCCACACCATGGGTGTGTTGCAGGCATACCAGGCTGACCTGCTACGTGATTTGCATGAGGGACTTAGCTCCGGGACCGCTGATATTGAAGAGTCGTGTTGCACTGCCGACTTGATTCTTCGGGCCACGAAACACACTGCACGGGCCGTTGGTTGGTCCATGGCGGCCCTGGTGGCCACAGAAAGGCATCTGTGGCCCGCCTTGTCCGACCTCCTGGACAAGGATCGAGCTGTGCTGTTGGACACACCGATGGCCCTTCCTGGACTGTTTGGCAACGCTGTGACGGTGGTTCCAGGAGAAGTTCCAGGAGTCTAAGAAGCAGTCGGCTGCGTTTCAGCAGTACCTCCCTCGGTGATCTCATGGGGCTGTTTGGCGGCGGCGGCCCCAGCCTGGTCTTTCCAGGCACCGCGAAACCCGGAAACAGAGCCTGGCCACACGATCTCTGCGGGCGGGGTCTAAGGGCCCAAGGCGATGCTCTAGGCCCAAGAAGGAGCAGGATGACCTTAGGGTCACCCTCGCCTCCGACAAACGGGCAGTGGTGGGTAGACCCTGTCAGTCTACGGTTGGGGGGATGGGGCAAACCTCATGTTACGGTGCCCATCCCTCCCCTGCACCACCGGGGCGCCAGGCCGTTGGCTCTGCCAAAAGATGTGCTCCAGAGCACGGCCCCCCTTCAGCGGACACCTCCCTCCACTTCAGCCCAAAGTCTCGGTATGGATGGGGAAGACTCGCCGCCTCTCAGGAGGTGTCAACGGCCGCAGTACGTTGCTCCGGCCGTTCGGGTCATGGAGGCCGGTCTGCCAGCCCTGCCACAAGATGTGCCTCAGGGTGCAGCTTCCCTCCAGCGGTTCGCTCCCCACCTTTCCACCCGAAGGTTTGTTGTGGAGGGTGAGGCGCCATCAGCTGCAGGGCTCGGCCCCAGCTGCTCTGAGTGGGTCAGAGGCCAGCCCCGAGGGGCTGGTTCCCCTGAGGAACAGCTTGGGAGGGGTTGCCAGGAGTCTCCCAGTGGGTCCTATAGAGGACGGTTACACGGTTCAGTTCGCATCCTCCTTCCCGTTTCAACGGGATGTGTCTCACCTTGGTGGGACCCGAGCAGGCTCTGGTCATGGAACGAGAAGTGCGCACACTCCTGAGGAAAGGAGCCATCGAGGTAGTTCCCCCCTCGGCTCGAGAGTCAGGCTTCTGCAGCCCGTACTTTGTCGTTCCAAAGAAGGATGGTGGGTTGCGTCCCATTCTAGATCTACGCTGCTTGAACCACTCTCTCAGGCTCAGGATGCTCACTCTCAAGGAGCTTGTGACTCAGATCAGGTCCGGGGACTGGTTCATCACAATAGATCTGGAGGACGCATACTTTCACGTTTCCATCCTCCCTGCACACGGGAGGTTCCTGAGGTTTGCTTTCGGGGGCGAAGCTTACCAATATCAGGTCCTCCCATTCAGCCTAGCACTCTTGCCCCGCACCTTCACAAAATGCGTCGACACAGCACTGACCAAGCTGCGGCTCCAGGGCATCCGCATTTTAAACTACATCGACTAAATGGCAGCAAAAGTGTGCTTTCTCCAGCGCAGAGAACCACCTTTTTGGGCATGGTATGGGACTCGGCCAGGATGCAGGCACGGTTGTCACCTGCTCGGGTCGAAGTCATCTTCACCTCTGTCAGGAGAGTGCGGGAAGGCCAGCCACTCACTGTGAAGCAGTTCCAGAGGCTGCTGGGTCTCATGGCGGCGGCGTCCAGCATAATCCCGCTCAGCCTCCTGCACATGAGGCCCCTCCAGTGGTGGTACTGTGGCAGAGGGTTCTCTCTCAGGGGAAACCCATATCGTACAATCAAGGTCTCGCAGCGTGCCCTTCGAGCCTTGGATGTTTGGAAGGACCGAACGTTTCTGTCCCAAGGCTCCGTGTTGGGGACTTCATGTCGTCGCGTGACGCTAACGACGGACGCTTCCCCCATGGGGTGGGGAGTGGTCATGAGTGGCCACTCCGCCCAGGGTCTGTGGAGCGGCCCACGTCTCTCGTGGCACATAAATTGCCTGGAGATGATGGCAGTGTTTTTGGGGTTAAAACACTTCCTTCAACACTTCAATACTGCGGTGGTCTCCTACATCAACCACCAAGGGGGTCTCCGATCTCGCCCTTTGTACAAGCTAGCACGAGCGGTCCTCTTGTGGTCTCGGGACAGACTCCTCTCTTTGAGGGCCATTTCTATCCCGGGACGGTTGAATGTCAGAGCAGATGCCCTGTCAAGGCAGGGGCCGAGGCCTGGGGAATGGCGTCTCCACCCCGAGGTGGTGGAGTTCATATGGCAGAGGTCCTACAGAGCCCAGGTGGATCTTTTTGCGACCCAGGAGACCTCGCACTGTCCCCTCTGATTCTCTCTCTCTCACCCAGCCCCGTTAGGTCTGGATGCCATGGTACAGTCGTGGCCGAGGCTACACCTGTGCTTTCCCCCGATCGCACTGCTCCCTGGAGTTTGCCGGGATGGAGTCCGTCTCCTCCTGGTAGCACCTCGATGGCCAGGCAAGCCATGGTTTGTGGATCTTTTGTCCCTACTCGAGGGCCCTCTGTGGGAAATTCCCCCTAGGAGGGATCTCCTCTCACAGGCAGGCGGAACCCTGGTTCACCCCCGCCCAGAGCTGTGGAGGCTGTGGCTGTGGCCCCTGAGGGGGCACAGTTCATAGCGGCTGGTCTCTCTACCGAGGTAGTAGAGACCCTTCTCCACTCCAGTGCTTCCTCCATGAGGAGGTCGTACGCCGCACAATGGCGACTGTTCAAGTCGTGGTGCGATCACCATGGCCTGGAACCAGTTAACTGCCCGATCGGCTCAGTTCTGGAGTTCTTACAGGAACAGTTTGCGCCATCGTGTCCGCCATCGTGGCATATAGCATCCCGCCGGCGAGGCAGTCGCTGGGTAGGCACCCACTGGTGACATGTTTCCTCCGCGGCACCTGGAGGCTGAGGCTCGGGACGCGACCCAGAGTGCCTGTCTGGGATCTGGCAGTTGTGCTGGCGGCTCTATCAGCGCCCCCCTTTGAGCCATTGACCAAAGTGGCCCTTAGGTTTCTGTCTATTAAGACCACCTTCCTCTTGGCAATTTCCTCCCTGAAGAGGATCGGGAATCTGCAGGCCCTGTCCATGGCCCCGTCTCGCCTGGAATTTGCCCCTGGCATGGCCAGAGTGTTTCTCTATCCGAAACCTGGGTACGTACCTAAGGGGCCTTCGGCCCCCTCACGACTTGTCGTGTTGCAGGCATTCTGCCCTCCTCCGTTTACAGCCCCCGAACAGGAGCGACAGAACCGACTGTGTCCAGTGCGAGCACTGGTCACTTACCTCCGCAGGACGAGTCCGTGGAGAAAGTCGGAGCAGCTGCTCGTCTGCTACGGCCCTAATAGGAAAGGTTTTTTGGCCACAGACGTTGAGCAGATGGGTAGTGGATGCGTTTGTGTCGGCTCACGAGTCCTCTGGCCTCCCCGCACCGCTCGGGGTCCGAGCTCACTCCACCCGGGGTGTGGCGGCATCTACAGCCTGGTCCGCTGGAGTGGCACTCCAAGACATCTGTGACGCTGTGGGTTGGTCCACACCGCTGACCTCCATCAGGTTCTATGACCTTGACCTCAGAGCCAGCCCGGGCTCCTCTGTCCTACGTACAGGTGCCGAGGCCCTCACTTTCTAAGCAGGGTCTGGTCATTGTGGTGTGATTGGACACTCGTTCCCATAGCGTTTGACGCAGCTCGAGTTCTGAAGGGGAACGTCTCTAGGTTACGACCGTAACCCTAGTTCCCCGAGGAACAAGACGCTGTGTCTCCGTGCCACACTCCCTGCATCCCTGCGGAGCTTACCATCTCACGCAGGAGCTAGCGTCTTGTCCATCTCGCAGCCATTTGTAGCTTCCCAACGCCTATTGGTCAGATTATACACGTGGTTCAGAGTGCGGTCACGCAGGGGCGTTCCCATAGCATTTCGACACAGTGTCTCGTTCCTCGGGGAACTAGGGTTACGGTCGTAACCTAGAGATGTTTTTGTAGTTCTAGGATTATTCCAATAATTATAAAATATTAACAAAAACAAAAGTAAGTAAAGTGGAAAAACTTTATTTCTTCTGTATTTTTCTCTCTGTACGTGTGAGAGTTCTCTCTGTGGTTACTGTAATAATGTGCATCTTTCATTTTTCTCCAGCTTTTACTTTACAGACGAAGAGAAAAAGAAGAAATGGAGAAAATTTCTACTGGATTTGTGTCTGCAAACAGCTCTACACCAACCACAAAACATCCAGGAGACAGTGGAGAAAGTGATGCCAGATATTGAAAAATATGTGGAATATGAATATAAAGAAGAGAGTGAATTCCTGCTGGATCTGTTCTCACATGTGAAGCAGTATGAGAGTGAAACACACAGCAGTGTCCTTCCAGTATTGCTGACAGTTTACCAGTCACTTCCTGCAGTCAGGTTCAATGAGTAAGTTGTTATATTTCTCAGATCTGTTTTATTGCTCTGAGCTCCACAGCTGATTAAAGCCCTGTTTATAATAGCTGTTGATTTAATATTGTAAACTAAATGTTCTGCTGGTTTATAACTTTAAGAAATACATTTATAAATTCTTCCAAAAAATGTGACTGAATAAATAAAGTTTCTGATTTGGGGAAATGATGGAGTGAAACATGCTGAGCTCCGTAACAGTGTCTGAGGCATCATTTTAACCAGAAACAGAAGTCCAGAGTTTATTTCCTGGTGATGGTGCAGACTCTCCATGACAGAATGTGATCTTTATTATGTGATGATTTTATTTTTTTAAACAGAAAACAAAACCCCTAAAACCTGCAGTTCTTTGTGATGGTCAGCGTGATTCTGTTGTGTATTAAATGTACTTTATATACACTGTACAATTTATTATTATTATTATTATTATTATTATTATTTTTAAATTAATAACAGATTTGTAATGATAACTATCAGACTGCAGTAAAATCAGGGTTAATAATGAAGAGAACTGGAGAGTAAACGAGACTCTGTTCTTTTCTTCTTTTGGTGGATTTACATCCAGTCTGTTGTGTCAGTGTTCTCTACATCACTGAGTGGGAGTAAAAAATAAAACAAATACAGGGCTCTCAAGTTTTAAAGACATGCACGAGTGACATATTTTTAATATGTCTAGCACCCCCCCCCCCCCCAATAAAACATCATCAACAACAACAAAAAAAGGCAATTTATGATATAAAACCTTCCAAAACAATATTTTAATTAAACAAAACATATGAAATTATACAATGTAGTGCTGGTGGTTAGTGGCCTTATTTTTCTGAGATTTAATTTATGATAAATTCTTTATTTTATAAAATGTCATAAAGCTGGGGCCCCCTGGCAGCATCTCAGGGCCCCCAGTTTGAGAACCACTGGCCCTAGACTACTTGTTCTGAGAAGGTGTTGTCAGTGAACCGGCTGTAAAACTGTTGGCTAAGTTACAGACACTCATGAAAAACTGATGCTGATTATCTGGGAAACGTCTCTAACAGCAGTCACAATGTCATTATTTGTGTCAAACAAGTGAATTTGTTGTAACATTACAACAGGAGATCATGACTTACTCTGTATTTAAAGTGATGCTCACAGCTCCAGTGGTTTTCTCTGTGGGTGAACGAGGATGATGCTGAACAATTCCAGGATCTGCTTTTTTTTCATTGGTTGTTGCATTTAATCTTACCCAGATACAATAGTGCTATTTTCTGATTGGCTATTGTGTAGCCTCTTTTTTTGATTGGCTGATAAGTGTCCAGGGGAACTCCAGGGGAGACGCGCATGATTCCTGCCCGGTTCCATAGAGACAGCGGTGCGGACTGATACATTTTGAGCACTGCCACATATTAAATATATGATAAATAGTCAAATAGTTTTTCTGTGTGAGAAATACGATGTGTGGCGGGAGAGCGTGATAAAAGACCCAAGTGAGTGACTGTCATGCTCAATGCGTGATACATGAGAGCTCTGCAAATACATTTCAGTACCCAGTATATGAGAGAGTTTGTTCATCTTATGTCAGAGGGGGCGTGGCCAGGAGGGGGTGTGGCTTTCTGTAGGGATTCTGTAGCTCTTGTATTTCTAGGATTATTCCAATAATTATAAAATATTAACACAAACAAAAGTAAGTAAAGTGGAAAAACTTTATTTCTTCTGTATTTTTCTCTCTGTACGTGTGAGAGTTCTCTCTGTGGTTACTGTAATAATGTGCATCTTTCACTTTTCTCCAGCTTTTACTTTACAGACAGAGAGAAAAAGAAGAGCTGGAGAAAATTTCTACTGGATTTGTGTCTGCAAACAGCTCTACACCAACCACAAAACATCCAGGAGACAGTGGAGAAAGTGATGCCAGAGATTGAAGAATATGAGGAAGATGAAGATTATTATTTTGAAGAAGAGAGTGATTTCCTGCTGGATCTGTTCTCACATGTGAAGCAGTATGAGAGTGAAACACACAGCAGTGTCCTTCCAGCATTGCTGCCAGTTTACCGGTCACATCCTGCTGTCAGTTTTGAAGAGTAAGTTATTATATTTGTCAGATCTGTTTTATTGCTCTGTGCTCTACAGCTGATTAAAGCCCTGTTTATAATTTCTGTTAGTTTAACATTGTAAACTAAATGTTCTGCTGGTTCATAACTTTAATAAATACATTTATAAATTCTTCCAAAAAATGTGACTGAATAAATAAAGTATCTGATTTGGGGAAATAATGGAGTGAAACATGCTGAGCTCCGTAACAGAGTCTGAGGCATCATTTTAACCAGAAACAGAAGTCCAGAGTTTATTTCCTGGTGATGGTGCAGACTCTCCATGACAGAATATGATCTTTATTATGTGATGATTTTATTTTTTTAAACAGAAAACAAAACCCCTAAAACCTCCAGTTCTTTGTGATGGTCAGCGTGATTCTGTTGTGTATTAAATGTACTTTATATACACTGTACAATTTATTATTATTATTTTATTTTATTTTTTAAATTAATAACAGATTTGTAATGCTAACTATCAGACTGCAGTAAAATCAGGGTTAATAATGAAGAGAACTGGAGAGTAAACAAGATTCTGTTTTTTTCTTCTTTTGGTGGATTTACATCCAGTCTGTTGTGTCAGTGCTCTTTACAGTACATCACTGAGTGGGATTAAAAAATAAAACAAATACAGGGCTCTCAAGTTTTGAAGACAGGCAGGAGTGACATATTTTTAATATGTCTAGAACCCCCCCCCCACCCCACCCCCACCCCATAAAACATCAACAACAACAACAACAAAAAAGACAATTTATGACATAAAACCTTCCAAAACTTAATATTTGAATTAAACAAAACATATGAAATTATACAATGTAGTGCTGGTGGTTAGTAGCCTTATTTTTCTGAGATTTAATTTATGATAAATTCATTATTTTATAAAATGTCATAAAGCTGGGGCCCCCTGGCAGCATCTCAGGGCCCCCAGTTTGAGAACCACTGGCCCTAGACTACTTGTTCTGAGCAGGTGTTGTCAGTGAACCGGCTGTAAAACTGTTGGCTAAGTTACAGACACTCATGAAAAACTGATGCTGATGATCTGGGAAACGTCTCTAACAGCAGTCACAATGTCATTGTTTGTGTCAAACAAGTTGTGAATTTGTTGTAACATTAAAACAGGAGATCATGACTTACTCTGTACTTAAAGTGATGCTCACAGCTCCAGTGGTTTTCTCTGTGGGTGAATGAGGATGATGCTGAACAATTCCAGGATCTGCTTTTTTTTCATTGGTTGTTGCATTTAATCTTACCCAGATACAATAGTGCTATTTTCTGATTGGCTATTGTGTAGCCTCTTTTTTTGATTGGCTGATAAGTGTCCAGGGGAACTCCAGGGGAGACGCGCTTGATTCCTGCCCGGTTCCATAGAGACAGCGGTGTGCACGGATACACTTTGAGCCCTGCCATATATTGAATATATGATAAATAGTATGTTTTTCTGCGTGAGAAATACAATGTGTGGTGGGAGAACGTGATAAAAGACCCAAGTGAGTGACTGTCACGCTCAATGCGTGATACTTGAGAGCCCTGCAAATACATTTCAGTACCCAGTATATGAGAGAGTTTGTTCATCTTATGTCAGAGGGGGCGTGGCCAGGAGGGGGTGTGGCTTTCTGTAGGGATTCTGTAGCTCTTGTATTTCTAGGATTATTCCAATAATTATAAAATATTAACACAAACAAAAGTAAGTAAAGTGGAAAAACTTTATTTCTTCGGTATTTTTCTCTCTGTATGTGTGAGAGTTCTCTCTGTGTTTACTGTAATAATGTGAATCTTTCACTTTTCTCCAGCTTTTACTTTACAGACAGAGAGAAAAAGAAGAGATGGAGAAAATTTCTACTGGATTTGTGTCTGCAAACAGCTCTACACCAACCACAAAACATCCAGGAGACAGTGGAGAAAGTGATGCCAGATATTGAAGAATATGAGGACGATGAAGATTATTATTTTGAAGAAGAGAGTGATTTCCTGCTGGATCTGTTCTCACATGTGAAGCAGTATGAGAGTGAAACACACAGGACTGTCCTTCCAGCATTGCTGCCAGTTTACCGGTCACATCCTGCTGTCAGTTTTGAAGAGTAAGTTATTATATTTGTCAGATCTGTTTTATTGCTCTGTGCTCTACAGCTGATTAAAGCCCTGTTTATAATTCCTGTTAGTTTAACATTGTAAACTAAATGTTCTGCTGGTCCATAACTTTAAGAAATACATTTATAAATTCTTCCAAAAAATGTGACTGAATAAATAAAGTTTCTGATTTTGGGAAATGATGGAGTGAAACATGCTGAGCTCAGTAACAGTGTCTGAGGCATCATTTTAACCAGAAACAGAAGTCCAGAGTTTATTTCCTGGTGATGACTCTCCAGTTCTTTGTGATGGTCAGCATGATTCTGTTGTGTATTAAATGTACTTTATATACACTGTACAATTCATTATTATTATTATTATTTTTAAATTAATAACAGTTTTGTAATGATAACTATCAGACTGCAGTAAAATCAGGGTTAATAATGAAGAGAACTGGAGAGTAAAGGAGACTCTGTTCTTTTCTTCTTTTGGTGGATTTACATCCAGTCTGTTGTGTCAGTGTTCTCTTCATCACTGAGTGGGATTAAAAAAACAAAACACATACAGGGCTCTCAAGTTTTAAAGACAGGCAGGAGTGACATATTTTAAATATGTCTAGAACCCCCCCCCAAAAAAAAAACATCAACAACAACAGCAAAAAAAAGACAATTTATGACATAAAACCTTCCAAAACTTAATATTTGAATTAAACAAAACATATGAAATTATACAATATAGTGCTGGTGGTTAGTAGCCTTATTTTTCTGAGATTTAATTTATGATAAATTCATTATTTTATAAAATGTCATAAAGCCGGGGCCCCCTGACACCATCTCAGGGCCCCCAGTTTGAGAACCACTGGCCCTAGACTACTTGTTCTGAGCAGGTGTTGTCAGTGAACCAGCTGTAAAACTGTTGGCTAAGTTACAGACACTCATGAAAAACTGATGCTGATTATCTGGGAAACGTCTCTAACAGCAGTCACAATGTCATTGTTTGTGTCAAACAAGTTGTGAATTTGTTGTAACATTAAAACAGGAGATCATGACTTACTCTGTACTTAAAGTGATGCTCACAGCTCCAGTGGTGTTCTCTGTGGGTGAACGAGGATGATGATGAACAATTCCAGGATCTGCTTTTTTTCATTGGTTGTTGCATTAAATCTTACCCAGATACAATAGTGCTATTTTCTGATTGGCTATTGTGTAGCCTCTTTTTTTGATTGGCTGATAAGTGTCCAGAGGAACTCCAGGGGAGACGTGCTTGATTCCTGCCCGGTTGCATAGAGACAGCGGTGCGGACTGATACATTTTTAGCACTGCCGCATATTAAATATATGATAAATAGTCAAATAGTTTTTCTGCGTGAGAAATACGATGTGTGGCGGGAGAGCGTGATAAAAGACAGTGACTGTCACGCTCAATGCGTGATACATGAGAGCTCTGCAAATACATTTCAGTACCCAGTATATGAGAGAGTTTTTTCATCTTATGTCAGAGGGGGTGTGGCCAGGAGGGGGTGTGGCTTTCTGTAGGGGTTCTGTAGCTTTTGTAGTTCTCGGATTATTTCATTCATTCATTCATTCATTCATTCATCTTCTACCGCTTATCCGAACTACCTCGGGTCACGGGGAGCCTGTGCCTATCTCAGGCGTCATCGGGCATCAAGGCAGGATACACCCTGGACGGAGTGCCAACCCATCGCAGGGCACACACACACACTCATTCACTCACGCAATCACACACTAGGGACAATTTTCCAGAGATGCCAATCAACCTACCGTGCATGTCTTTGGACCGGGGGAGGAAACCGGAGTACCCGGAGGAAACCCCCGAGGCACGGGGAGAACATGCAAACTCCACACACACAAGGTGGAGGCGGGAATCGAACCCCGACCCTGGAGGTGTGAGGCGAACGTGCTAACCACTAAGCCACCGTGCCCCCCCCGGATTATTTCAATAATTATAAAATATTAACACAAACAAAAGTAAGTAAAGTGGAAAAACTTTATTTCTTCTGTATTTTTCTCTCTGTATGTGTGAGAGTTCTCTCTGTGTTTACTGTAATAATGTGAATCTTTCACTTTTCTCCAGCTTTTACTTTACAGACAGAGAGAAAAAGAAGAGATGGAGAAAATTTCTACTGGATTTGTGTCTGCAAACAGCTCTACACCAACCACAAAACATCCAGGAGACAGTGGAGAAAGTGATGACAGGGATTGAAGAATATGAGGACGATGAAGATTATTATTTTGAAGAAGAGAGTGAATTCCTGCTGGATCTGTTCTCACATGTGAAGCAGTATGAAAGTGAAACACACAGCAGTGTCCTTCCAGCATTGCTGCCAGTTTACCGGTCACATCCTGCTGTCAGTTTTGAAGAGTAAGTTATTATATTTCTCAGATCTGTTTTATTGCTCTGAGCGCCACAGCTCATTAATTGCTGTCAGTATAACGTTGTAAACTAAATGGTTCATAACTTTAAGAAATACATTTATAAATTCTTCCAAAAAATGTCACTGAATAAATAAAGTCTCTGATTTGATCACTGGAGTGAAACATGCTGAGCTCCATAACGGAGTCTGAGGCATCATTTTAACCAGAAACAGAAGGCCAGAGTTTATTTCCTGGTGATGGTGCAGACTCTCCATGACAGAATGTGATCATGTGACCAGCGTGCTCTCTATAATTGAACTCTATGAGCTGTACAGATGAGGACTTCTGATGTTCAAACACTACAAATGTATTAGATGTGTCATTAATAGAAAGCTGAGCTCTGTGATGTGATTTGTACATTTCAGTGATGAACATCGTCACATTTTAGACTCATGAAGCATCATTACACCCTGATGAGTAAATTCTGTGTCCTGATCTTCATATTACATGTAGATGTTGTAACTTTTACACTTAAAGTGGAAGTTCACCTTTTTATACATTTGAGCGATTGATTTCTAGTCACTCAGACAGTTTTATATCATTACATGATGTTTCAATATGTATATTTCATCCATTAAGGATGTTTATTTTTTAAACAGAAAACATAAACCACTAAAACCTCCAGTTGTTTGTGATGGTCAGCGTGATCCTTTTGTGATTCAGTTTTTTCACTTCTTTAGGGGTCGTAGGTTCAGGTTCTGGAGGAAGACAAACCACTGTTTAATTTAAATTAATTTAACAAATGATTTAATCAGCTGTTATAAAAATGTCCTGGGGTGTCTAGAAATCACCCTACAAGAGTTTAGAAATGTGAAAAAAGGTGAACTGCCCCTTTAAGTGACTCTGATTAATTAAAAATCCTGTTATTTCATATTTTACACTTAAGTAGAAGTACAGAAATCAATTAAATGTACTTTATATACACTGTACAATGTATTTATTAATTAATAACAGTTTTGTAATGATAACTATCAGACTGCAGTAAAATCAGGGTTAATAATGAAGAAAACTGGAGAGTAAATGAGACTCTGTTCTTTTCTTCTTTTGGTGGATTTGTTGGGTTCTAAAACATAACATCCAAGCAGGCTATAAGTATATGAGAGAGTTGGTTCATCTTATGTCAGAGTGGTGTGGCCAGGAAGGGGCGTGGCTTTCTGTAGGGATTCTGTAGCTTTTGTAGTTCTCAGATTATTTCAATAATTATAAAATATTAACACAAACAAAAGTAAGTAAAGTGGAAAAACGTTATTTCTTCTGTATTTTTCTCTCTGTATGTGTGAGAGTTTTCTCTGTGTTTACTGTAATAATGTGAATCTTTCACTTTTCTCCAGGTCTCACTTTACAGACAGAGAGAAAAAGAAGAGATGGAGAAGATTTCTACTGGATTTGTCTCTGCAACCAGCTCTACACCAACCACAAAACATCCAGGAGACAGTGGAGAAAGTGATGACAGAGATTGAAGAATATGAGGAAGATGAATATGAAGAAGAGAGTGAATTCCTGCTGGATCTGTTTGTGTGTGTGTGTGTGTTTGTGTGCGTGTGTGTGTTTGTGTGTGTGTGTGTAACTTTTCTACTGTGATTAGATACATTAGGTACACAGCAAAAAGTCCAGTGTTGAATTAACTCTCACAGAGTTGATTTTAACACTTTATTGGAGTTTATGTAGCTCCACACGCTCTAGAGTTAAATGAACGCTTTAAGACAGTTAAACATTTTACACTGTGCCACAGTTCATTATTTGACTCTGAAAAAGTGTTAAAATGACACTAAAAGGGATTCAGATAAACACTGTTCAGAGTTGTGTGTTTTAGGAGGTTAGAATTAGTTTCACTCTATAAAGCCTCAAAAGAGCTTTGAAGATCAAATAGCTTACAAACTGTAATATCTGACATTTGTATAAAACACCTTTCCTCACTTCAGTGTACTCTGAATGCATGAAGATGTTCTTCAAAATTCTCTGTAAATAGTTTGTTTGCCAAAATATTAATGCAATTGTTAATCAAAAGTATATCACTTATTTAACAGAAGACTGGAATTTTACTTTCCATTGCACTGCAAACAACACGTCCAGCTCTATATTCTAAACCAGGGGTCACCAACCTTTTTAAGACTGAGGGCTAGTACGAAGGGCTACCGGTTTGATACAAACTTCCTCAAGAGCAAAATTGCACAGATCACTTTTTAATAATAATAATAATAATAATAATAATGATAATAATATTATTGTGAAGAGACTGCTCACATGTCAATGTTAATTATTCTCCACAATTATTAACAATGATTTATACAACAATGATGGAAGGAATATTCACAAGTAATTTAGTCTTTTTCAAAAAATGTTCACATTTCTGTGCACCATTTTTAGTTTAATTTTATGGTGTTTTCAATGAACACATGTTATCTCTTCTTTGTCTGTAAATGTCTGTTAGTGGGAAGCCTGGCACTGCATTCTGCACACCAGTGTACTGTAATCTGGTGAATAATTTGACACTGCAAGTCTGAGTGAGTCTTGTAAATGTGCATCAGTAAGGCGTGTTCTGTGTTTGTTCTTGATAAAGTTCATTTTAGAAAAGGCTGATTCACAGAGATAGGTTGAACCAAAAAGGCATGCAAATTTCATAGCTGCTGTGCTTTACAGTACACCAGTGTACTTTTCTGTGTCCACAAGGCACCAAAAGTTTGATGCAGACTGATGGGCTTTGAGGTGGAAGTCATTTTGCAACGTTAGGATTTCTATCTCTACCTGTCCAGCATCCAATTTGAACAGAGCACTTAGTTGCTCAGCAGTGCATGTCATGTTCACTTGCATGAAAGGATTTGTAACGGCTTTTTCTGTCCGTAATGCCACGCCGGGTGGGTAGTTAGCATTGAAACTTTCGTGACGCAGACTGAAGTGTCTCGCCACATCGTGCCGCTTTGCCGTCGCAACAGTCGTCCCGCAAATGAGACACACACATTGACTGATGTAAAAAGAACTCTTCCTCCCAAACACTGTGAAAATGGTATGTTTTCTGTCGCTTTTCTGCCATTTTTTAGGGGCTAAAGCACAACTAACTCCTCATCGTTGCTGCACCACTTCCTTGTGTCAGGAGTCGGACGTGACGTGCGCGCAATATTGACATTTGACTTCAGAAAAGACCAGAGTTCGTTATATACATAAAAGATTTTTGTTTTAATTTTTTTTATTAAATAAAATGAAATTAAATATCGCCATTTTAAAATCTACGTTAATGCAAGCGTTTTTTATTCAAAAACTACAGCAAGAAAATTTTTTTAGGCGTAGCGATATTTTTGACCAGTGCAATTTTAGAACGTGCCTCGCGGGCGCCTTAAGTGCTCCTTGCGGGCGACCAGGTGCCCGAGGGCACCGCGTTGGTGACCCCTGTTCTAAACCATCAACTTTAACCCAGCTGGCTGATAAAACATCTTTAGACATTTCACAGGTTTGATTGCTGACCACATTCTCTTCTGTGATTAAAAAAGGGACTTTGAACATGTTTGGCTTAAAGAGTGAAAAAGTATTGGCCCCCATCCTTTTTTTTTTTTTTGCACATTTGTCCCACTTTAATGCAGTGGTCTTCACTATTTTTTTCTTGTTAGCCACACTGATAGGACAAAATCAATAGGACAGCCACTTTCACCGCAAAGTATGCCAAGTTATTCAGTCTTAAATAGCTTATCTGCTTAAATACAATGTACAATATTGCAATACAATAATTACTTAAAAATCATTCTTTATTATGCACCTGTCAAATTGGTAACTGAGACAAGATGATTTCTCTTAATGATAATAAGCAGGATTACCTTAATGCTGAGATGAGACATGTAAGCACAAAGGGTTCGATCCGTGAAGGAGAAATAAAAATTCATCTGTCCACTTTTCTTGAAATTTTCTATGCTCATCTTGTATGACTTGCACCTTTCTTTTTTTAGCAGGTGCGGACTCTCCACAACCTTCGTCTCCGTCTTCCTCTCGAGTTGCGGATGATGCATGCTCCCCATTAGTTACCTCTTTTGTCACTGTCACATTGTTTTGTTGCTGTTCATTTTGTGCGCGGGATTGTTTGATAAGAAATCGATCCATTTTTTAGTCCGTGTGTAGAGTAAACACAAGTTGTTAACTAGCATGAAACACAAACTAGCTTCTGGCAGGCCGCCAAAAACTGGCTATTGCGCAGAAAGCAGTGAGTCAGTGACGAGTCAAATAATATATACTGTATAAATATATATTATTATTTGTAATAGAGCACATTCGTTTTTCTATGCTATCCCTGATTGTTTTTAATGTTATTTAAATGAAAAATAAATTTTAACCACGTGATCATATCTTAGGGGGGCACGGTGGCTTAGTGGTTAGCACGTTCGCCTCACACCTCCAGGGTCGGAGTTCGATTCCCGCCTCTGCCTTGTGTGTGTGGAGTTTGCATGTTCTCTCTGTGCCTCCGGGGTTTCCTCCGGGTACTCCCGTTTCCTCCCCCGGTCCAAAGACATGCATGGTAGGTTGATTGGCATCTCTGGAAAATTGTCCCTAGTGCGTGAGTGAATGAGAGTGTGTGTGTGCCCTGCGATGGGTTGGCACTCCGTCCAGGGTGTATCCTGCCTTGATGCCCGATGACGCCTGAGATAGGCACAGGCTCCCCGTGACCCGAGGTAGTTCGGATGAGCGGTAGAAGATGAATGAATGAATGAATGAATGAATGAATGAATGAAAATCCAAACCCACATGGCCCTGTGTGAAAAAGTGTTTGCCCCCTAAACCTAAGTGATTGGACATTAACATTAAAGTTTTACAAACGTGTAAAAAATAAAAAAATCAGGAAGGGGCAAACACTTTTTCACACCAATGTAGATTAATTCAGAACCAATATAATGACCTACAGATGAGCAATGATCACATTGCAGACATGACAGTAAATTGCATCGTCCTTTTATTATTTTTCTCTGATTACTTAATTACCAGGACAATTTGACCCCATCTGGAAACTTAATGTGTCATAACTTGGGTTTTCTTCCACATATTTACATGAAATTTACCAGGATTGTTCCGAATTATGAACTTTGCTAGTAAAATTATTTTTTTCTATTTTCCTTGAACTATGTGTTTGTAACAATAAACATTTTGCATTTTTTTTCCTCCAGGTCAATTTGACCCCGCCACATTTAGTGGCGCAATGAACATACATACAGACAGACAGAAAAATGCACACACAAAATTTCCACTAAAACACGCACCCAAAACACACACACCACACACAGACACAAACACACACAAATAGGGCATTGCATTTCATTAGGCCTCCATAAAAAAAGCTACATATTTGTAAATATTTCACTCTTTTGATATGCCTTTGCCTAGCAGGGGGCAAAATATGATCTACCAAAATTATGCTACACACACACGCACACACACAGACACACACACACAAGCATTGGGCAGTGCAATTCATTAGGCCTCCAGAAAAAAACAAAAGCTACTCATTTGTAAATATTTCACACTTGTTATATGCATTTGTCCAGCTGGGGGCAAAATCTGATCTACCAACAAGCTTCACACACAAACACACCCACATCCACACACACACACACACACACACACACACACACACAATTCTGTGTTTTTATTGATCAGCACCAAAATAACAACCAACTTCCACAAACAAACAAATACTCTCAAATGACAATAAAAACAGATTTCAGTAGGTAGACAATAAACCAGGTGGGTAAAATACAAGACATCCCCTTCTGATAGACTTTTCAGGTTTACTCAGAGAAATCGTCTGAGTCACACTTCTGCTGCTACCTCAGAGCTGAATTCAGGGAAGAGAATGCCAAGAGATGATCAGGAAGTATTTATATAGAATAATGGTAGTATTCAGTGATCTCTACAAAACAAAAGGCATCAGCAGAAACCGATGTGGTAGTTTACACATTTACTGATGATGTCATGAGTTCATTATGAAGTGTCTTGGCTTGGTGCATGTTTATCTGAACAAACTACAAATGATCTGCAACAATATTCTCTGCACTGCTGACACCAGGTTGGACATGATTGGTCATCATGCACAGTGACATTTGATGAAAACCAAACACAGCAGATGACAACAAACCCCTCACACCACAACTGTCAAACATGGTGTTAAAGGAGTGAGGATTTGAGCCACAGGATCTGGGATATCAGTCATTGAGACAATGATGTACTCAACTTTCAAAGTCCAAAGTCCAGACCTAAACCCCACAGAGATGCTGTGAAGGGATTTTAAGGAGAGTTATAAACAAATGCCCTTCAACATCTGTGAAGTGAAGCACTGTTGTACAGATCAGTGTACAACAATCAAATTTCTCCAGTACAATTAATAAACAACTACTGTACAGAAAATGGTTACTTCAAGTTATTACTACTCTGGTAGTTCTACATGTTACTGATTATAGGGTTTACTTATTTCTTCCATATTTTTTTAATGTTGGCTTACTTTTTTGGGATAAACTGAACACATAATGAAACCTGTTGTGTTTTTCCTGTTCATAAAAGTTGATAAGTAACACAATTATTCTTTAAGCCCTGACTAAAACATATAATTTAAGGAGGGGTTCCATTCTTTTTCCCAGGATTGTGCATCATGCGCCATGTAACCTTGTGGGTTTTCTTTCCTTTTCCTTAGCCTGAGTCACAATGGCATTGATGATTGTTTAGCTGGAAGAATCTACACAGCTGTTTCCACTAGCAGCAACATACAGACAGTTCGGTAGGTTTGTGACGTTTTTATTTATTTTTGAAGTGTTTTCCTACATTTTTCTAAGCAACATTGCACAAGTGACTGAAGTAGCCTGTTACTGTAGTAACCGTTTGGAACTAGGAAGTAGAATATTGTGGCAAACATCAGAATGCCATACATACAGTATAATGACTCTTGAAGATCCCACTCGACCAAATCATTAATGAACTGGAACAATCTGTTGTATAAATGTAGTATCTACACTATAATGCCAAAAATATATGGACACCTGACCATTACACCCATGAGTACTTTTTCCCAGACCTCTTACCATAAAATTACACAATTGTATATCTCTGTGTTCTGTAGCTTTACAGTTTCCATTGAGTGTCCTGCACAGAGCCCTGACTCTGACTTAACCTCACTGAACACCTTTGTGATTAACGTTGGGATGTAGAGGAGACTCCAGTTCGAGTCTGATCTCACTAATGCTCTTATAGCTGAATGAACACAAATCCCCACAGCCACAATCCAATATTTAGTGGAAAACAGAAAAGTGGAGCTAACTATAACAGTGAAGTGAAATTTATCTAGAATAAGCACATGTGGGTGTGATGCTCAGATGTACACAAAGGTTTGGCCATAAAGTATAAAGAAAGTGTATACTGTATAGAGAAGGCTGTGGAACCGAACCTCATTAAAGGTTAATTTTTATTTATTTTTTTTGTCTCTTTAGACTTTTCAACAACAGAATTACTGATAAGGAACCTTTCCAAAAAGTTAAGCGCTTCGAGATCTGGTGATGACTGTGTACCCATGTCCTGTTCATTCATTCATTCATCATTCACTACCGCTTATCCGAACTACCTCGGGTCACGGGGAGCCTGTGCCTATCTCAGGCGTCATCGGGCATCAAGGCAGGATACACCCTGGACGGAGTGCCAACCCATCGCAGGGCACACACACACACTCTCATTCACTCACGCACTAGGGACAATTTTCCAGAGATGTCAATCAACCTACCATGCATGTCTTTGGACCGGGGGAGGAAATGTATATGTGGCAAATAAATTTTTAATAGAACATTTCACTATTCTTCCTATTATTTATGCGTTAGCACTTTTGTAATTTTTGTCTGAACAATTATCTTTTATTTCATGGCTTGTTAACATGGTGTATTAAATGTTATTTTCATGTTAGCATCTGGAATGACATGAAAAGGGTACATGTTTTATGCTTTATGATTGCTAATGACATTCTTTCTGTTACAATAAACATTGAGCTGGGCCAATACTAGACTTCAAATATACATCCGTGTACATCTGTGCATACTGTATATCTGCGTACCTCTTTTTTTGTGTTTCTTAATCTTCTGGTTTCTCTTTGCAAATATACAGTACCATCAATTAGGAAGGATTTAAATAATAGAGTGACTTTTAGAGGAGCATATAACATCAGTTCACTTAGATGTGACTTATCATTAGCACTGAGCTAGTCTGCAGATAAGTTTATTGGATGATTGTTGACCTGAATTGTTGTATTAACCCCATCAACTTTACATCCATATCACTGCCACTTTACATTTACTTATTTTTCTTATTTCATACTCTTTACAATGTTTACACACTTTGTACATACTTAAACAAGCCCTGGCCACACTAAAAATATAGCATTAGGAGAGCCATTTGGAGGGAGCAAAGCACAGACCCTTCCAATGCTAAAGACAATATGGGAGGTGGCAGCAACAAAAGGGATGCCCCACCATTAGTCCTGTCCCCACCATGAAGCCACCAAACCTGACCAGTTCAGAAATAGGGGGAGGAAGCTTTCCTCAGGCTTCTTAGAAAGTAGAGACCCTGCTGGGCTTTCTTACTTGCTGTTCTTAAGGCCATCTTGTCCCTTGCTCTAAAGGCGGAATCCCTAGACTACAGCAGCGCACGCACCTTTTCAGTCATTCATGGCATCTGGAGATGTGGGGATAGTCTTGGAAACGGTCATGTCATCAATGCACTTGCCAATGTTTCTGATCACTGATGCCGTGTACTTTTCCGAGCCATTAGTCGCAGCCTCCCTGAACATGTTCCTTTCAGGGCATTCAAAATAATTTTGAAGAGGTTTCCCCTGCTTCAGAACCAGATAAGAGCATCTGACGAGTGGCCTGTATACTGGAATTAGCATAAAAGAGATGTGGTTTGAGTAACAAAGGTGGGGAAGGAGCTGTGAAATTGAAATCCTGCAATAATAAACAGGCAAGCTTTTTTGCAGATCCTTATCATTGACACTAGGGGGAATGTACACTCTGACAATAAAAACATCATGGATGTAAATTCCTGTGGTAAATAAAATGGCCTGCATCAAACAGTCACAAACTCCACTAATGATGTGCAGCAATTAGAAACAAGCAGAGTTCTCGCACCATTCTCTGTTGATGTAAACACACCTGCCACCACTGTGAGCCTTACTGCACAGACATGCATTTCTGTCACCATGAAAAGCGGTAATCAGGTCTATAGCTGCATGGCTGAAAAGCTGAAACATCAGTTCCTATTGCCAGGGTTGGATGCAGACATCTGGAATTTTTGTCAAAAGTGCCCCCAGTGCCAACACTCGGCCCCCCAGAAACCTGCCAATGGACACAGAAAATGTGACCCCACCTTCAAAAAAGCAGTAACTTACCATTTACATTTATATTTACACACACACACACACACACACACACACACACACACACACATTATATATGTATATATATATATATATATATATATATATATATATATATATATATATATATATATATATATATATATATATATATATATATATATATATATATATACTGTATAAAATCTAGCCATGGGGTCACAGTCCAGTGACTTCTGTGCCGGTCCCAAGCCCAGATAAATAGAGAGGGTTGCGTCAGGAAGGGCATCCGGCGTAAAACATTGCCAAATTTAACCATGCGAATCGTCAATACGAATTTCATACCGGATCGGTCGAGGCCCGGGTTAACAACGTCCGCCATCGGTGCCCTTGACCTACAGGGTGCCGGTGGAAATTGGGCTACTGTTGGTCGAAGAAGTAGAGGAGGGAGTAGAGTGCACAGACAGAGAGAGAAGAGGAAAGGTAAGAGTGTAGGACTGAGAATAGGAACTCTGAATGTTGGTACTATGACAGGGAAAGGTAGAGAGCTGGCTGATATGATGGAGAGAAGGAAGGTAGATATACTGTGTGTACAGGAGACCAAGTGGAAGGGTAGCAAGGCTCGTAGTATAGGAGCAGGATTCAAGCTGTTTTATTATGGTGTGGATAAGAGAAATGGGGTAGGTGTGGTCCTGAAGGAGGAGTTTGTGAGGAATGTTCTGGAGGTGAAGAGAGTGTCAGACAGGGTGATCAGTCTGAAGTTAGAGATTGAAGGGGTGATGTTGAATGTTGTTAGTGGTTATGCCCCACAGGTAGGTTGTGAGTTAGAGGAGAAAGAGAGATTCTGGTGTGAATTAGATGAGGTGATGGAGAGTATTCCCACGGGTGAGAGAGTGGTGATAGGAGCGGATTTTAATGGACATGTTGGTGAGGGGAACACAGGTGATGAGGAGGTGATGGGCAACTTTGGAGTTAAGGAAAGGAACCTTGAAGGACAAATGGTAGTGGACTTTGCTAAGAGGATGGACATGGCTGTGGTTAACACTTTATGTAGAAGAGGCAATCTGAAAGAGATTAGTGACTGTAAAGTGGTAGTGGGAGAGAGTGTAGCCAGACAGCATAGAATGGTGGTGTGTAGGATGACTCTGATGGTCCGTAAGAGGAAGAGGTCAAAGATAGAGAAGAAAACTAAGTGGTGGAAGCTGAAAAAGGAGGAATGTTGTGAGGGTTTTAGACAGAAGTTGAGGCAGGCTCTGGGTGGTCAGGTAGTGCTGCCAGATGACTGGGAAACTACAGCAGAAGTGATCAGGGCGACAGGGAGAAAGGTGCTGGGTGTGTCATCTGGAAGGAGGAAAGGAGATAAGGAGACAGAATGAGGAAGTTCAGGATAGTATCCAGAGGAAGAGATTAGCCAAGAAGAAGTGGGATATGGACAGGACTGAAGAGACTAGACAGGAATACAAGGAGTTACAGTGAAGAGGGAGGTGTCTAAGGCCAAGCAGAAGGCATATGACGAGTTGTACACTAGGTTAGACACTAGAGAAGGAGAGAAGGACTTAGCTAGGCAGAGGGATCGAGATGGGAAGGATGTGCAGCAAGTTAGAATTATTAAGGATAGAGATGGAAGGGTGCTTACAAGTGAGGAGAGTGTACAGAGGAGATGGAAGGAATACTTTGAGGAGCTGATGAATGAGAAAAATGAGATGGGAAAAAGAGTAGAAGGGGTGAACTCTGTGAAACAGGAAGTAGATAAGATTAGAAAGGATGAAGTCAGAAAGGCTTTGAAGAGGATGAAAAGTGGAAAGGCAGTTGATCCTGACGATATCCCGGTAGAGGTCTGGAAGTGTCTAGGAGAGACAGCAGTGGAATTTTTAACTAGTTTGTTCAACAGGGTTTTAGAAAGTGATAGGAATGGAGAAGGAGTGTGTTAGTGCCGATCTTTAAGAATAAGGGTGACGTGTAGAGTTGCAGCAACTATAGGGGGATAAAGTTGATGAGCCATACAATGAAGCTTTGGGAAAGAGTAGTGGAAGCTAGGTTAAGGAAGGTGGTGGAAATTTGTGAGCAGCAGTATGGCTTCATGCCCAGAAAGAGCACAACAGATGCAATTTTTGCTCTGAGAATGTTGATGGAGAAGTATAGGGAGGGTCAGAGGGAGTTGCACTGTGTTTGTAGACTTAGAGAAAGCGTATGACAGGGTGCCAAGAGAAGAGCTGTGGTACTGTATGAGGAAGTCAGGAGTAGCAGAGAAGTATGTCAGAGTGGTGCAGGATATGTATGAGAGGAGCAGGACAGTGGTGAGGTGTGCTGTATGTCAGACAGAGGAGTTCAAAGTGGAGGTGGGACTGCATCAGGGATCGGCTCTGAGCCCCTTCCTGTTTGCTATAGTGATGGACCAGTTGTCAGAGGAGGTCAGACAGGAGACTCCTTGGACGATGATGTTTGCAGATGACATTGTGATCTGTAGTGAGAGCAGGGAGCAGGTGGAGGAAAACCTGGATAGTTGGAGAGAAGAGGAATGAAAGTCAGTCATAGTAAGACTGAGTATATGTGTGTGAATGAAAGGGAGGGAAGTGGAACAGTAAGGTTACAGGGAGAAAAGGTGAAGAAGGTACAGGAGTTTAAGTACTTGGGGTCTACAGTCCAGAGTAATGGAGAGAGTGGGAAAGAAGTAAAGAAGCGAGTGCAGGCAGGTTGGAGTGGGTGGAGAAAGGTGTCAGGAGTTCTGTGTGATAGGAAAATATCAGCAAGAATCAAGGGGAAGGTGTACAGGACACTGGTGAGACCGGCCATGCTGTATGGTTTAGAGACTGTGTCACTGAAGAAGAGACAGGAGTCAGAGCTAGAGGTAGCCGAGCTGAAGATGTTGAGGTTCTCTTTGGGAGTGACAAGATTGGACAGGATTAGGAACGAGTACATCAGAGGGACAGCCCAGGTTGGACGTTTGGGGGACAAAGTTAGGGAGGCCAGATTAAGATGGTTTGGACATGTTCAGAGGAGGGAGAGTAAGTATATTGGTAGGAGAATGTTGGACATGGAGCTGCCAGGCAGGAGGCATAGAGGAAGGCATAAGAGGAGGTATATGGATGTAATTAATGAGGATTTGAAGCTAGTGGGTGGAAGTGTTGAGGATGCAGAAAATAGGGATAGGTGGAAAGAGATGATTCGCTGTGGCGACCCCTAAAGGGAAAAGCCGAAAGAAGAAGAAGAAGAAGAATATATATATATATATATATATAATTTTTTTAATTGAAAAACTAGGATAGAAGGTTTTCAACCGTCGTTTGAAAATAGCCAGTGACTTAGCTGTCCGGAACCCTAGGGGAAGTTCATTCCACCACCTTGGTGCCAGAACAGAAAAGAGTCTTGTAGTATACTTGCCTCTTACCCTGAGAGATGGTGGAACCAGTCGAGCTGTGCTGGTAGATCGGAGGGTGCGGGGTTCAGTGCAAGGAGTGATGAGGGCTTTGAGGTAAGAGGAAGCTGGTCCGTTTTTGGCTTTGTAGGCCAGCATCAGTGTTTTGAATCTGATGCATGCAACTACCTGAAGCCAGTGGAGGGATCGCAGCAGCGGCAGGTATGCGAGAACTTAGGCAGGTTGAAAACAAGCCGTGCAGCTGCATTTTGGATAATTTGCAGAGGACGAATTGCGTTCATAGGTAGACCTGCCAGCCGTGCGTTGCAGTAATCCAGTCTTGAAATGACAAGAGACTGAACAATTACCTGAGCAGTATGTGTGGACAAAAATAGCCGAATCCTTCTAATAGTGTAGAGAAGAAATCAACATGAGCGAGTCACATTAGCAACATGAGAGGAAAAAGACAGCTGATTGTCCATGGTTACCCCAAGGGTGCGAGCTGTGGCTGAAGGGGAGATCAGATCGTTGTGCAGGGATATAGCAAGGTCATGACCTGGGGATGAATCACCTGGGATGAAAAGCAGTTCAGTTTTGCTAGGATTTAGCTTTAACTGGTGAGCAGTCATCCATGATGATAAGAAGAGGACCAAATACTGAGCCCTGTGGGACACCAGTGGAGAGTCTGCATGGAGCAGATGTCACTCCCCTCCATGTTACCTGATATGAGCGTCCTTCCAGGTAGGAAGCGAATCATTCCCAAGCAGTTTCCTACTTCCTTGAGTCAGTGCCAGAATCCTATCTGTCTCAACCCTGAAGCAGAACCGTTCATGCTAAGTGTGGAGCAGCACTGGGAACAAGAGCCACAAGGGACTGTAGAGGGGATAGCAGAAGAGGTGTGTTGTGGAAGTTTTGAGGTTTGAGAGAATTAAAGCATAAAATATCACACCGATAGGCACGGCCAAGAGTAAAAAAGGGTTCCACGGTTTATTGTGTTCAGCTTTGCAGAAGGACCCAACACTCCACGAGTAAAATCAGAGAGGAAGGGGCCGATCATGGATAACATCAGGGTTTTATAGACAGTAAAAGAAATGAAACAGGACATGTAAAAGCCAAAACATCGCCTGCTTATCCAAACTACCAAACTAATCCCACGGGAACAACTAAGGTCTCACGGGAAAGGTCTGATAGATATAGTGTTGAAGAGAAACTATAGTCACAATAACTACCAGCCATGGGAATATCAGAAGCATAGAAGGACAGATTTGTGTGAACATCTCCACTATTGTGTGAAAATTTCCACTACAATTCCCCCCTTTTGTCCCTGGGACAATACAAAATTTTTTACGACTACTTAATCTACAACATTGCTAATTAATTACTCAGCTAGAAAATAATCATGTAAGTCTTAAGCTAAGCTCAATCATGTACAATCTCATATCAGCGTATCATTTCCCCTATAGGGTTCTCATGAATGCTTCAGAAAATACATGATCTTTAGTGGATAATATGCTGTTTTTGTGGGGACAGGACCTGTATATAAAAAATATGCAGTTAAAGGCAAAGCATTAAGCATTAAGCTTCTTGTACTGTAACTTCACTACAAAGTCTCTACTGTCTGCATTCACATTTGTCTGTCTCTGGATCAGTCTGGGCAAATTCAGTGAAATAGTCATCGCTGAACAGAGAAATCCATTCAGGGTCATCGTCAATATCGTCCAATTTCATAAGTTGTTTGGTCGTTAGATTGGACATTATGATGTAATGAACGCATTTGTATACGCAAGGGCCAAACAAACATAATAAGCTTAATACCACAATCACTGGGACTATCATTGATAGATAGGGAGTCCACTGTCCAAACAGTGCATACCAAAGTCCCCAACTATTATCTCCGTGTTCATCTCGTTTCATTTGGTTTGCTACTTTGTGCATATCATGCAGTGCATCTGAGATAGACCCATGGTCATCAACATTGGAGGGAATGAAGGTGCAACATTCATCTTCAATCAGGGCACATACACCTCCCTCTTTAGCTAATAGAATATCTAAGGCCATTCTATTTTGTGTAGCAGTCAATCTAAGGGCTGCGAGTTCCTGTTTAATACCTTCGGTTGCCCGATTAGTGGAGTTAATATAAGTGGCAAGCCGATAATGTGTGACTTCTAGTTGATTCCATACCTGAGTCATCCCATACTGTGGGAAGAAGGAATCAAAGAATTTACTCAGTTTACTTTTCAGTCTATGTTCTGGTGGAGGAAAGTCATTATCGGACACCTCTCTCTTGGGTCGCTTTATCGGTGAATGTGAGTGAAGTATGACCACACCTAGATACCTAAACCTCGCTAAAGTACATACTCCTCCCCAGTTACGGGGTAGGGCCAGATACACATTTTTACCACAGACCCAGTACCAGTCGTCAGCCCTGAGTAATGTGCCGGTGTCAGATGGATGAATAAGGGAACACTCTGCCTGTGGGCAGGTTCCGTCATTTGAATATGGGTAATATCAATGAGTGCACCTATGGCTGGCGATATTACCTAATGGTATGTTTCCTGTTCCTACAAAACAGTGTATGTAGTTCAATTTAGGAGGAGGCTGTGCAACAAATGTGTTAACTCTTGTTTGATTTACCTTGAATGTTCGTTTCGTCACACGCATTAGAGTCCGTAGACAAATGGTGGTACCAGTTAAATCAGTCCTCCCCGGACCTCCAGCTTCACACCACAGGGAGGCCGGTGAATTTATTTTAAATGTGTGCCATTCGGGACTCTATTAGCATCCTGCTTCCACATGCAGTAAGAATTTCTACAGTATTGGGCTATGGCTTTCAAATACTACCATTACTTTTCATGGGGATCATTGTGTGTTTACTTGCAGCTGTGGGGAGAATCATACACACATAACAAGACTCATTTGTGATCATTTTGGCAATGTAGTTGGCAAATTGCCAATAAGTGTTTTCATACACGTCTCTGCGACTTCTACCAAAGGTGGAAGTCTTTTCTGCATTCCCTCTAATTAACAGGCAGATCATAAGGATGCCAATGATCCCTAGAACTCTTGGGCGATAGTCAAAAAGGCTCCTCATCTTAACAGGAGCTTTTACTCATCAATGTTGATCGTATCTAGAAGTCAGATCTTATATGTGTGTTTGTATGAGAATCTGGCTGTCGTAGTCAGTGTGTAATACTGCACAGTCATCTGCTGTCGTAAGTGTCTGTCACATTTACCTCTTTCAGTTTATTAACTTAATGTGTCGATGTTACTCCTTCAGCTGAAGCTGCTTCTTCTCAGTGTCGGCTACTGCGTTGTATCAGGGTTTTCTTCTGACTCAGACACTATACGCGTCGTAGAAAGTCAGTTGGAGCTCACGGGAGAGGTTACTAGCACATCACCGTGTGCCCTAATGCCCCTTCTCGTTCCTCTTTGCAGTTGTCAGGTGTTGGTTTTTCCTCTGGCTCAGGAACCCGCTTACAGTGGCTAACGTGAATCCACGTCGCTCTTTCCGCAACTTTCACCGCAGTCTGCGTGGTCAGAAGTACCTGAAAAGGTCCAAGCCACCTCCTGGCTCTCCAGCTTTTCCTCCTGAAATCCTTCACCACCACCCAGTCACCTGGTTTGAGACTGTGTAGATCTGTTTGCACCACCTTAGGCAGTGCCTCCTTCACCTGCTTATGGATTTGAGACAAAACAGAGGACAAGTTGCACAATAACACAGCATTTCATCTTCACATTGGCTTGTGGTTAACCTAGGTGTGTGTAGGGGCTCGATTCCTGTATTTGGGGGTCTGCCAAACAGTATCTCAAATGGGCTTAAATTCACTCTCCCTCTAGTTCTCGTTCTCATGTATAATAACACAATGGGAAGAGCCTTTACCCATGATAGACCTGTTTCATCACAGCACTTGGCCAATTTATTCTTTAGAGTACCATTTTCTTGCTCTACCGCCCCTCCGTTGGCAGGGTGGTATGCACAGTGTTGTCTGAGATCTATACCTAAGTGCTCTCCCACCCGTCGAAGTGCTTGGTTTACAAATGGAGTCCCATTGTCACTACTGATTTTATCAGGGATTCCCCAACGAGGGATAATTTCCAATTTCCAAACAGTATTTTTTGCCTTCACTGGGTGTCAATTCAATAAAATCCACCTGAAGGTGTTCAAATGGTCGCTGTGGCGGAGGATGGGCACTCTGGGAGACTTTAATGCCTTGGCCAATGTTGTTTGTTGCACACACTATACATTTCTTACAAAACGTCTGGGAATAGTTAGCAAAGCCCTTAGTGTGCCAGTATCTGGAGACACTGTTATACATCCCCCCCTTTTGACGCATGGTCTTGGCCATGCGCCAATTTAGCATAGAATGGAAACAATTTCTTTGGCAAACATGGCTTGTCATCAGGGCCAAACCAAATCCCATCTCTTACCACACCCCCTGCTTTCCTCCACATGGCTCTTTCCTGGGCTGTAGATTGTGATTGAAGATCTTAGAGATCAGCTGTGGGAGTACATGTTTTCAACATACACAAAGTTTCATCATTCTCAGGAATTTTCTGCGCAGCTGATTTTGCTGCTGCATCTGCTTGTGCATTACCCTGTGAAATGGGGTAATTTTTCCCAGTGTGTGCTTCACACTTACATATGGCAATAGATTTTGGCAACAGGATTGCATCTAAGAGCTCAGATATCAGGCCATTGTGTGTGATTGCTTTACCTGAAGTCAGAAAACCTCTGTTTTTCCACAATGTACCAAAATCGTGCACTACTCCAAATGCATATCTACTGTCAGTATAAATGGTGACAGTTTTGTCTTTTGCTAACCTGCATGCTGTTGTTAAAGCAACCAATTCGGCTGCTTGCGCAGAGAGATGCTCTGGTGTTGATTCTGCTTTAAGTGTTTCGTGTTAAGTGTAACTACTGCATACCCTACGCAGGGTATGATCTCTGAAGGCTGATCCATCCACAAAAAACTCAAGATCCGGATTCTGCAACGGTGTCTCCTGCAAATCAGATCTAGGACTGCAAATTACATTTACAACTGCAACACAATGCTCTGTTCCTGTGGGATTAGTTTGGTAGTTTGGATAAGCAGGCGATGTTTTGGCTTTTACATGTCCTGTTTCATTTCTTTTACTGTCTATAAAACCCTGATGTTATCCATGATCGGCCCCTTCCTCTCTGATTTTACTCGTGGAGTGTTGGGTCCTTCTGCAAAGCTGAACACAATAAACCGTGGAACCCTTTTTTACTCTTGCCCGTGCCTATCGGTGTGATATTTTATGCTTTAATTCTCTCAAACCTCAAAACTTCCACAACAGGTGCTATAGTAGCAAAGGGAGGAGGATCTTGGAATGCCTGCGGGACAGTAAGAGGTATCAGAAGAACAAGCATCAAGTGAGAGTGAGGATAATGACTCTTTACCTGTGAATTCTTATCCAAGGAGAGAACGGCATCGTACAAACGTTCTGACTTATGACTCGTTGGGTCAGCCATCTGTGGTGGAAGTTGCAATAGGTAGACTAAATGTGAGCAATGAGTCTGCATACCAAAGGCTGTGGTGACCCTGGACAATGTTAGAGGTGCCCAGTTAAAGATACACTATTTATCTGCACTTAATCAGGACTTGCAAGCAACTAAGAACATTGCTGACACTCTATAATGTAAACTAAAAAAAAGGGGTAGTAGACTAAAGAATCATTTGGCCAAAATTAAGAGTCTATTACAAAAGGGTGTTAGATGTTACGAGTGAAACAAGTGTTTACTGTTGTTGGAAGTATAACATTGTTGTGCGACAATGGACAATGCAACAGTGGTTATTTTGACCTATTGCAGAGTGTATTTCAAGTAGTTTGAAATCAAAGTCATCACTGCTATTGTTAAGAGTTTGATGAAACGGGTTTCTCTCTCATATTCAGCTGTAGTAAATCTGTGTTGCTCCGGTTCCTGACTCTTCTCCGTGTGGTGAATGAGCCAGACTGTGTGAGACATGCTATTTCCCTCTCAAAAGCTCTGAATGGAGAAATGGACCTCAGTAAGACCCCTCTGGACCTCAACATTTGTAGCTCACTAGCATTCTTTATGGAAATTTCTGAAGGTCTGTCAGAAATGGACCTCAGCTACTGTAACTCACTGATCACGGCCTGGAGCTGCTATTATTGTCTGCGCTTGCCTGGGAAAAAGAGCACCTCCTTCAAATCTAAATTTTTATTTTTGAGATTTATTTATTTTAACTGAGATGGCACCTGCTAAACCCTGCTGGGATTAACTATAACAATTTGTCTGTGCTCTCATATAAAGAGCGTACACGAGTGTTTTCTAAATCCCCGAGCCTGTTGAAATCAGCATTTTTTAATGCTCGCTCTGTCAACAACAAAGCTGTGACTATATCTGACATCATTCTGGAAGAAAAACTCGACTTTTTAAGTCTAGTCGAAACATGGCACAAACAATCGGTCAAACAAACAAACAAACAGTCTTCTCTTTAATGAACTTACTCCTGCCGGCTACCGGTTATTCGATCTCCCGCGATCCACTGGTAGAGGTGGTGGCATTATTGTATTGTACAACCAGCAATACAAATTAAGACCCGTAACTGTTCCTCTGTTTTCTTCATTTGAATGTTTCATTTTGTCAGTTTCCGAGTGTCACTCAACTGCTATAGCTACAGTCTACCGGCCTCCTAAAGCAAACAAAGACTTCTTATCGGAGTTTGCGGATCTGCTGTCATATCTGTGCCTCAAATTTGAGAGAACTCTTTTTTTGGGGGATTTTAATATCCAGACAAAAAGGAGTCTGCTTTAACAAAGGATTTCTTGGCTTTGCTGGAGTGCTTTGGATTGTATCAGTCTGTTGACTGTACGACACATAACAAAGGACATATTTTAGACCTTGTAATATCTAATGGATCTTTTGTGTCTCAGTTGTCCACTATTGACTTAGTGTCTGATCATCTGGCAGTCTTTTTTGATATGTACATACCTGCTGCCAACACTGCCTCCTCTCGTATCTTGACATACCGGAAATGGAGGTCAATTGACTCTTCGGACTTTTCTGTTTTCATCGACTCTTCACTAAGTAGTTTCTCTCCATCTGATTCTCTAGAGACAAGGGTCTCCATGTTAAACTCTGCTCTCTTATCTGGTCTGGACTTATTTGCTCCTCTAAAGTCGTGCTCTGTTTCATTTGTACGTCCTGCTCCTTGGTATAATGAAGAATTGCATATGATGAAGACATCTTGCCGTAAAATGGAGCGTAGGTGGCGTCTCTCAGGTCTGACTGTACATCATCAAATTTGGAAAGACTGCCTACAAGAATATAAGGCTGGTATTGTTTCTGCCAGATCTGATTATTTTTCTAACATGATTAACGACTATCAAGGAAGTTCAAGACAACTTTTCAATTCTCTTAACAAATTGCTAAATCATAAAACTGTCTCTCATGTCACTGCTTCTGATCATCTCTGTAATAAGTTCCTGCATTTCTTTGGCACAAAGTTCGATAATGTTCGTAGAGGTTTTTGTGCTTCTTCTTCATTGTCTTTGTCAGCGTACTCCTTTGTTTTTTCCGTTCGCGGCGCGCACTTGTGACGTCATTCCCTAGTCGCCTGACTTTTATACTCGGCAGCACTATTTAAGCACGCCGTTCATGCTGGACTGTTGCCAGATGATCTCTCTTCAGTACGTCGCGGTCTGTGAGTCATCCTGTTGCCTCCTGTCTGAAGTTTGCCTGTGTTCTCGCTGCTGTCGGCTCCGAGTGTGGTTGCCAGGTTGGATTTTCTTTTTCCCCTTTTTGCGCTCCGGTGTTTTTCCAGCCAGTTGGAGTTTATTTTTAGGACTCCGTTTTTGCACGAACTTTTCTCTTTTCCATTCCAGTGGATTATTTATTTTCTCCCTGTTTGGATTCTATTTTTCGTTTGTGTATTATTATATTTTTTCCCCTTGTTATTGGATTACTATTATTTCCTGTGAGTGGATGACTTTTGTTCTGGGTCAAAAAAACTGTACTCCCACGGACTAGTTCCTGCTCCTGTGCTCGTGACACCTTTTACAATTGTCTGTGCATGAGGTTGAGTGTTCTCCTTTGCCTGCTATCCTTTTCCACTGAACTCCTTAACTCATTAAAAGCTCTCTTTTGAACATTGGCCTGCATTTGGGTTCTTCCCCCGACTCTATCTCTCTGAATGCTGATAGTATCATCTGGCCAACAATGAACCCAGCAGGATCTCAGGAGTTACAGTCACAGCTCGACTCCTTGTCCAACTCCTCCGCTGCTCACGAACGTCAACTCAAGGAGATAGCCATGTCCACTAATGAACTCATTCGGCGCATGAGCATGCTCACCACAGCACAGGCCTCCTCACCATTTCTGAGGCCACCGGCCCAACCCCCCTACCCATGGTGGAGCAGAGCCAAAACCCCATGCGGGAGCCACATCTGCCTCACCCCGAGCGCTTCTCTGGAGAGGCGGGACTTTGCCGCACGTTCCTGATGCAGTGCTCTGTGATTTTTGAGCTCCAACCCTCCTCCTTCCCTTCGGATCGGTCTAAGGTAGCGTACGTCATCTCCTTGTTATCTGGCAAGGCCAAGATCTGGGCTACAGCAGAGTGGGAACGTCAGACTTTCATCTGTTCTTCATTTGATGCCTTTTCGGCAGAACTGCGCAAGGTTTTTGACTCCACGCTACCCAAGCTGGACGCCACTCGAGCCCTGTTCGAATCATCTCAGGGGTCTCGCTCCGTGGCGGAGTATGCTGTGGATTTCCGTATGGCAGCTGGGGACAGTGGGTGGAACCCAACAGCTCTCTATGATGCCTTCTACCGTGGCCTAGCTCCCCAGGTTAAGGATGAACTCGCGGCCCGAGAACTTCCCGACGAGCTTGACGACCTGGTTGGTCTGGCAACAAGGATTGATCGCCGAATCCAGGAACGAAGAGAGGAGGGACACCCAACTCGTTCCTGGCCTCCCAGAACCTCGTACAAGCCTCGTTCAGAACCTTCAAGATCACACCTGCCTCGCAGGGACCCGTATGTCAAGCCCCGTGCGGAACCTAGCAGATCCTACTCGCCGCCATCTCCTCAGCCCATGGAGATAGGACGCCGTCTCCTGTCTTCAGCAGAGAAGGAGCGACGTCGGGCCCACGACCTCTGTCTGTACTGTGGTAAGGCAGGACACTTTGCATTCGCATGTCCAGCAAAAGACAGGGCTCGCCGTTGAAGGAGGAGCCCGCGGTGAGCCTCTGGTGCTTAGCCTCCCCCAAGCCACTTCTCAAAGCACGTTTACAGATCGGGAGCCAAGGACACGATCTTGCCGTTTTCGTCGACTCTGGAGCTGATGCGGAGTTCCTTGATGAGGAGTTAGTGCTTCAACTGGGGATCGAGACCGAACCACTACCCACCATTCTCCAGGTGCGGGCCCTGGATGGGCATATCCTCCACCGAGCTCGCTACCGTACCAAACCTCTGTTGGTTTCCATTGCCGATGAACACACGGAGTGGATCTCCTTCCTAGTCATCCCCTCACCCCATGCTCCAGTCATGTTCGGATTGCCTTGGCTTCAGAAGCATAACCCTCATCTGGATTGGTCCAGCGGCCGGGTCCTTGGTTGGGGGATCTACTGCCAGGCTCACTGCCTGACCACCTTGACACCCTGCCCGCTATTAGTCAAGGAGGACCTGCCATCCGACCTCTCTCTGGTGCCGGCTGAATACCATGATCTGGGCCAAGTGTTCAGTAGAGCCCGTGCCACTTCCCTGCCACCTCATAGACCTTACGACTGTGCCATCGACCTCCTGCCAGGCACTGTTCCCCCACGGGGCCGCTTGTACCACCTATCCAAGCCTGAAAGGGAGGCCATGACCCAGTATATACAAGAGTCCGTGGAGTCAGGTATTATCCGCCCGTCGTCATCCCCAGCCGGTGCTGGATTTTTCTTTGTGGAAAAGAAGGATGGTACACTACGGCCCTGTATAGACTATCGGGGTCTTAATGCCATCACCGTTAAGAATCGCTACCCTCTGCCACTCATGGCCTCTGCTTTTGAGCTCCTCCAAGGAGCCACCATTTTCACCAAGCTGGACCTTCGGAACGCCTATCATCTAGTTCGTATTCGGGAGGGTGACGAATGGAAGACCGCATTCAACACTCCCACTGGTCATTACGAGTATCTGGTGATGCCATTCGGTCTCACCAATGCCCCTGCAGTTTTCCAGGCACTGGTTAATGACGTTTTACGGGATATGTTAAATCTGTTCGTGTTTGTTTACCTGGACGACATCCTCATCTTCTCCCGCACACCCGAGGAACACACCCGTCATGTCCGTACTGTTCTCCAGAGGCTTTTTCAGAACCGATTATATGTTAAGGCAGAGAAATGTGAGTTCCATGTCACGAGGACCACTTTCTTGGGCTTTATTCTGGCAGCAGGAAGTGTACGGATGGATCCCGACAGAATCAAGGCTGTTAGAGATTGGCCCCACCCTGAGACGCGTAGGCTGCTTCAGCAGTTCTTGGGATTTGCCAATTTTTATCGGCGATTCATCCGGGGTTACAGCTCTGTCGCTGCACCCTTGCACCAGCTAACTTCCCCCCGTCAACACTACTCTTGGGTACCTCAGGCTGAACAAGCCTTCAAGAAGCTGAAGCAGCTTTTCACCTCAGCTCCCATCCTCACCTTGCCGGATTCCTCTCGACAATTTGTAGTGGAGGTTGATGCGTCAGATACCGGTGTTGGGGCCGTTTTGTCTCAAAGGGACACCAAGGACAATAAACTTCACCCGTGTGCCTTCTTTTCCCGTCGTCTTTCCTCGTCCGAACGGAACTACACTATTGGCGAACGTGAGTTACTGGCAGTCAAACTCGCCCTGGAGGAATGGCGTCACTGGTTGGAGGGGGCTGAACAACCATTTCTGGTCTGGACGGACCATAAGAACCTGGAATATCTCCGGACAGCCAAGAGGCTGAAACCCCGACAGGCTCGTTGGGCACTCTTCTTTGGAAGGTTTAACTTCACGCTGTCCTATCGGCCGGGAACTAAGAACGGGAAGCCAGATGCTCTCTCTCGTCAGTTCTCCCCCGATCCCGTCAAGTCTACCGCTGAACACATTCTTCCTCACCCCGTTGCTATTCGGGCACTTCGACTAGGGATCGAGAGAAGAGTTCATCAAGCCATGTCTAACCTGCAGGTTCCTATGGGCTGTCCGGAGGGAAAACTCTTTGTTCCTGATCATCTCCGGTCACAAGTTCTCCAGTGGTGTCACAATTCCCGGCTCTTCTGTCACCCCGGTTTCCCTCGGACCCTGTCTGTTCTCCTTTCTGGTGGCCCTCGCTCAGACGTGACGCTCGGGACTTTCTCGCGGCCTGTCCAGTATGTGCGCAACACAAGTGTTCCCGATCTCTCCCATCCGGTCTCCTTCGGCCTCTGCCGATCCCTTACAGACCTTGGTCACATATTTCGCTGGATTTCGTCTCCGGCCTCCCTCTTTCCGATGGCTACTCCACTATTCTCACTGTGGTCGATCGCTTCTCCAAGCTCGTCCATTTTGTTCCCCTGACCAAGCTTCCTTCTGCCAAAGAAACGGCTTTGCTTCTCCTTCAGCACGTTTTCCGACTCCATTTCATTCCCCGGAATATAGTCTCCGACAGGGGACCCCAGTTTACCTCCAATTTCTGGAAGGAATTTTGCCAGCTCCTGGGCGTCTCCATTAGCCTCTCCTCTGGGTTTCACCCCCAGTCCAATGGGCAGACGGAACGGCTCAACCAGGAGCTAGAGACGGGTCTCCGCCTCCTCTGTGCCGAGGATCATTCGTCCTGGGCCTCCAACTTGGTATGGGTCGAGTATGCCCATAATTCTCTGCCCTCTGCTGCCACGGGTCTGTCCCCTTTTCAGGCTGCCTATGGCTATCAACCCCCATTGTTCTCTACTCAGGAGCTAGAAGCCTCAGTTCCTTCAGCCTTGGCCCTCGTGAGGCGCTGTCGTCGAGTCTGGAGGAGTGCTCGCCTCACCTTGCTGAAATCTTCCCAGAGCTACGCTCGCTGGGCCAACCGCAGGCGCCGCCCTGCTCCTCCTTACCGTGTCGGACAACGAGTGTGGCTTTCCACCAAGGATCTCCCTTTGAAGCTGGCATGCAGGAAGCTGGCTCCCCGTTTCGTTGGCCCGTTCCCCATTGTCAAGGTTATCAACCCGGCTGCGGTCCGGCTCAAGCTCCCCAGGGTGTTACGCATCCACCCGACTTTCCACGTTTCCAGGCTGAAACCTGTCCAGTCCTGTGCGCTGGTCGTGAGACGCCCCGTGGAGGGAGGGGTACTGTCAGCGTACTCCTTTGTTTTTTCCGTTCGCGGCGCGCACTTGTGACGTCATTCCCTAGTCGCCTGACTTTTATACTCGGCAGCACTATTTAAGCACGCCGTTCATGCTGGACTGTTGCCAGATGATCTCTCTTCAGTACGTCGCGGTCTGTGAGTCATCCTGTTGCCTCCTGTCTGAAGTTTGCCTGTGTTGTCGGCTCCGAGTGTGGTTGCCAGGTTGGATTTTCTTTTTCCCCTTTTTGCGCTCCGGTGTTTTTCCAGCCAGTTGGAGTTTATTTTTAGGACTCCGTTTTTGCACGAACTTTTCTCTTTTCCGTTCCAGTGGATTATTTATTTTCTCCCTGTTTGGATTCTATTTTTCGTTTGTGTATTATTATATTTTTTCCCCTTGTTATTGGATTACTATTATTTCCTGTGAGTGGATGACTTTTGTTCTGGGTCAAAAAAACTGTACTCCCACGGACTAGTTCCTGCTCCTGTGCTCGTGACACCTTTTACAATTGTCTGTGCATGAGGTTGAGTGTTCTCCTTTGCCTGCTATCCTTTTCCACTGAACTCCTTAACTCATTAAAAGCTCTCTTTTGAACATTGGCCTGCATTTGGGTTCTTCCCCCGACTCTATCTCTCTGAATGCTGATAGTCTTCTTCTGTTGTTTTTACTCCTTGTTATTCTGGTTCTATGTTTTCAACATTTTCTACACTTGACACGCATTGTCTTTCTGTAGAGGTTTCTAAAATGAAAGCAGCCACTTCTTTACTAGATCCCATACCCACTGGTTTGTTTCAGTCATGTTTTACTTCTCTGGGCCCCATTGTTTTGAGCATTATAAATGACTCTCTGTGTACTGGAGTTGTCAAAACAGCTTTTAAAATGGCTGCGATCACCCCGGTACCTAAAAAGACAAATATAGACTATGAGAACCTTGCTAATTTCCGTCCTATATCTAATCTCTCTTTTCTTACTAAACTTTTGGAGCGAGTTGTTGCTACTCAGTTAATTTCTCATTTAACTGAGAACAATCTCTTTGAGCCTTTGCAATCAGGCTTTCGTAAATTCCATAGTACAGATACCGCCCTGGTCAGGGTTACAAATGACTTGTTAACTGCCTCAGACTCTGGCTGTCTTTCAGTTTTGATCCTTCTTGATCTCAGTGCCGCATTTGACACTGTTGATCATTCAGTTTTAATTTCTCGTCTTGAAACTTTTTTTGGTGTCTCTGATACTGTTTTAAATTGGTTTAAGTCCTACTTCAAAGATCGGAAGCAGTTTGTTGCCATGGGTGGATCTAATTCGGAGGTTAACGTTGTTCAATCCGGGGTACCTCAGGGATCAATCTTGGGCCCTCTGCTTTTTAATATTTATGTTTTTCCTCTTGGCCAGCTTTTGAGATCACTTGGTCTAAAATTTCATTTTTACGCAGATGATACGCAGATCTATATTCATTTTAAACCTAATGAAACTGTGCCTGTTGATTTCCTTTCTGAATGTATTTCTAAGATGAAAGAATGGATGACAGACAATTTTCTTTGTCTTAACAGTGAAAAGACTGAAATTATACTTGTTGGCACACCTCACCAGCTATGCAAAGCTGGGTCAGTCAAGCTAACTCTTGATGGTTCAAATGTGGAGTTTCAAACAAAATTGAGGAATCTAGGGGTAATTTTTGATGCCAATTTAACGTTTGAGCCACATATCCAAAATACGGTTAAAACTTCGTTCTTCCAGCTCCGAAATAGATTGCAGATTGCGTCCAATTCTGTCATTTTCTGTTGCTGAGAGACTGATCAACACTTTTGTGTTTTCCCGTATCGATTACTGCAATGCTCGGATAAGCGGTAGAAGATGAATGAATGAATGAATTACTGCAATGCCTTGTTAGCTGGGGTGTCTAAAGCTACCTTAAATAAATTACAGGTAGTGCAAAATTTGGCGGCAAGAATACTTACTAGAACAAAGTTAAAAGATCACATTACTCCCGTTTTGGAGTCCTTGCACTGGCTCCCTGTTAGGTTTAGAGTTGATTTTAAGATCCTGATGCTTACCTACAAGGCCTTACACGGGTTAGCTCCTCAATATTTGGCTGATCTTTTAATTCCTTATATTCCATCTCACAATCTTCGTTCTTCTGAAACTGGTCTTTTAACTGTTCCTTTAACTCGTTTAAAATTCGATGGGAGATAGGGCCTTCTCTTCACTAGCTCCAAAACTGTGGAATTCACTACCAACTGAGATAAGGCAAGCAACATCTCTTGGCACTTTTAAATCTCTGCTTAAAACTTATTTTTTTAGGGTAGCTTTTAATTTGACTAATTGTAATTTTACATAGTGCTTATTTTATTGTCTATTTTTGTTGCTTTAATTTTAATTATATTATGTGTGTAATTTTGTTGATTTTATTTTGCTTTTGTAAAGCGCTTTGAGATGTTCTTTTAAAGGCGCTATAGAAAATAAAAGTTATTATTATTATTATCTCTCGCCCACAGCTGCCTACAACACAGGGCTGGCTTCCAGAAACATGATCAACTCGAAAGCTGCTTGGTACTATGTGAGCAGTGTGGTGAAGATGGAGAAGCACACCTAAATTAGTTCCATAGTTCCAACAGAGTGACCGTTGGAGCGGATGACATGGAAAATGGCGATAAAGGACAATAACGGCCTATAAACAACCAAACACCAGAATGATGAGCGTAGATGGCTCAGTTGAGCCGAACAACTTTTACCCTGATTACAGTGCTAGTGATGCCAACATTTGATGCTGCTACCGGTGCAAGCTCAGATGATGTTGCATTCATCATTTCGGAGCATGCCACGAGAAAGCCTTCAGTAAAGTGAACACCGGTAAGGTGGCATGACTAGACAGCATTACAGTTTGGGTCCTCAAAGCCTGCTCTGACCAACTAGCACGAAGATATGTAATTTCTCTGTGAAACATTAAGTAATCCCCATGTCTGTTTAAAAGTCATTATTGTTCCTGTACTGAAAAGACCCCAACCTCCCTGCCTCAAAGACTACTGCCCTGCAGCCCTGACCTCATGTGTGAAGTGCTTTAAAAGGCTGGTAAGGGACTTTATCATCAGGTCACTACCTGACACTCAGAAACCATTACATTTTGCACACTGTTCAAGCAGATTGACGGATGATGCCATCTCACACCACACAAAGTCACCTGAACAGAATGAGTTTTAATTATGTTAAAATTCTGTTTGTCTGCTACAGGTCAGCATTTAACTCTATTATCGCCTCTATATTGACCAAAAAGTAGGTCCCTCTGTCAATTTCCTGAGTGGTTAAACACAATCAATAAGAATGGGCAAATATGTTTTAGATCAGATTAGATTAGATTAGATTCAACTTTATTGTCATTACACATGTATAAGTACAAGGCAACGAAATGCAGTTTAGGTCTAACCAGAGTGCAATAGCAGTAAGTGCAGGATATACAGTTTTTACAAGATTTAGATAAGTTAAATAAAGTGGTAATATGGAAGTAATTTACAGATGTGCGTGAACTATGAACATAATATACAGATGACTACAATTATAACTGAAATTTACAGAAGGATGTAACAAAATATGGCTATTGCTATAAACAGTAATTTACAGATGTGTATGTACTATGAATATAATATACAGGTGAATATATATGTGATATGAACATAATATACAGATGACTATATATGTACTAAAAATATAATATGCCGATGGCTATTAGTATAAACTGAAATTTACAGAATTGTATGTGCTATAGACAATGTATGTACTATGAGCATAATATACAGATGAATATATATGTACTATGAACATAATATACAGATGAATATATATGTACTAAGAATATAATATGCAGATGGCTATTAGTATAAACTGAAATTTACCCTCACCCTCAGCAATGGAGACCCTCAGAGCCCCCTGCTGACAACAATGAGACAGCCTAGATTAGACAATTGGAAAACAAGTTGATAGTCGACTTTAGCACAGAGCATGGAAAGAACTATCGGCTAACTTCAACAGAACCCCAGTGGAGAGAGTGGAAAGGTTCTGTTACCTTGGTGTTCAAATCTTATAGGACCTGTTGTGGGCCCGTCACATTTACACCATGGTCAGACAGCATCTTTACCAGCTTTTTTTTTTTTTTTTTTTTTTCGACTATCACTGAGAAAAGAGCAGCCTTCATAAGAAAGGTGAAATGTAATCATGGAAAGAAGATCACCTTACCATGGCTAAATGATAGGCTCTGGCAACAAATGAAAGAGAGAGACTCTAAAGAGGGCTTTAAAATCAGGACATAGTAGCGACCGGCTTACCTTCACAACTCTCCGAAATAAGGTATTAAGGAATTTAAGAAAGTCTAAGGCTGAATTTTTTATTACAACTATCAAGGAAGCTCATGGAAATGGAAAACTTATTTGGAGAAATCTTAATAAATTAACTGGTAGGAATAAAGAACAAAGGATAATTTTACCTGAACTCAAAGTGAATGGAATCCTGACCCAAGATACTGATATGATAGCAAGTATATTTAATGATTTTTTTTATAAATTCAGTCAGGGAGCTGGTTCAAAGTATCCCAACTGAAACTATACCATTTATCCCTATTGATAAAACTAAACCAATTTTTAAAATAAATGAAATATCTGTGTAACGACGGGAAACAGAGCGGACCCAAACGCAGGATAGCATAAATCAATATAGGGTTTAATAACTGAAAACATGAAACAGGACGCAGACTAGACAGGACAAATCACAGTAGATGCCGCGCTGCACGAAGCAATGCGGCACAGTTAAATACAAGAAGACAATGACACAATAAGGATCAGGTGTGATGACAGGGAGGAGCAGACGAAGGCGGGGCAGACACGTGACGAGAAACATAAACAGATGCACGTGGCCAAAGTCCGGGCAGAGTCCTTACAGACAGTGCGTACATATTGGTAATTCTTATTCTTCATACTTTGACTGTAATATTGGTGTACCCCAGGGGTCAGTATTGGGCCCTATTTTGTTTAGCCTGTATATTAATGACTTGCCTTCAGTTTGTCAATCTGTTAATATACAAATGTATGCAGATGATACGGTTATTTATTTGCATACTAAGACCAAACAACAGGCAACAACTGAATTAAACAAAGCATTGGTGCATGTTTCTGCCTGGTTAAAAATCTCAGATCTGCATCTCAACATTAACAAAACAGTCTGTATGTTCTTTTCTAAGAGGTCCACAAATGTACAGCAGGCAGATGTTTTTATAGAGGGAGAAAAAATCATGGAAGTGTCCAATTTTAAATACCTTGGTATTATTTTGGACTCTAATTTAACTTTTAAAAAGCATGTAAAAAAAGTGGCCAATACCATCAGATATAATATGGCTAACTTTAGATACATTAGGCCATATATAACAATAGAGGCAGCCAAACTATTTATGCATGCCATGATTTTTTCTCACATATCATACTGTTTCACAAGCTGGTCCCAAGCAAATATGACAACTCTAAAACCAATTGAGACCCTTTATAAGCAAACCTTAAAAATATTAGATCAAAAACCTATCAGTCATCACCACTGTAATATTATTACTAAATACAACTTATTCAATTTTAACAATTTCTCACATTATCAAGATGCTTGTCTCATTTTTAAAATCTTACATGGGCTTGCACCCCCACCACTGCGTGAATTTATAAAACTGAGGAATAACAGTAATAGGGCAAACAGGGCAGCTACCAGGGGAGACTGTGTTATACAGTATAGGCGAAGTAAGTTTGGTCAAACAGTCTTTTCAGTACGGGCTTCAATTTATTGGAATTGTCTCCCTACTGAACTCAGAAAGAGCACCAGCTATTCATCATTTAAATTTAAACTCAAGAAATGGATTAAAAACACTCAAAATTGCAATCATCAATAGTTAACTTATTTTATCTTTGGTACTCTCCATTTTTGTATTGTATTTATTATTATCTATTTAGTGTTTTAATTTGTTTTGTGTTTTTCATGTATTTAATTTTTGTATTATGATATTGTGTTGACCTGCCAAGGGACTGCAGATGAAAAATAGCTCTTCAGCTAATTCTGGCACATTTACATTTTGAGTGTAAACAAAAAATGTTGATTGATGTGCATTGTCCTTTTCAAATAAATAAAAAAAAAAAAAAAAAATGATATTTGAATATATTTGACTTCAGACTGCCCTTGAAGGAACTTCTACACCTGCTATATTGCGAGCCTCTGGATGGGAAACATCATAACTTGGTTTGGAAACAGCGCCAAGCAGGAGGTGCAGCACTTCCGCTCCCTAATGGCCAACACAGATAATGAGGAGGAGCATTTTTCCGCACACCAATCAGGCCCTTAACCAGACCTTGGACAACAAGAACTGAGAAACAATTGGTCCTGGTTCTTTACACACACACACAACTGACCAAAGAAAACAAATAAACAAACAACAAAAGAAAAAACAGATTTTAATATGTGGTCATTAAACCAGGTGGGGAAAATTAGATACTATACCTATTCCTGGTTCGCACATCCAGTGAGAGAATAATTAGTAGTTCATCATTACAAAATTAGTTAATCGTCAATACATGTGACTACATCATTCAAAGCAGAAACTTGGTGTTCTGGAGCACAGGTGTATGTCCACATCATGGCAAGAAGAAAGGACCTCGGAGAAGCAGTTGCTGCAGTTCTTAATTTTATGACTTGTTCCTCAAAGAGTTTGAAATTCACCTTTCTATAGTGGCTAGGATTTTTTGGCAACCGTCTCAAAGGCTATCCATGTGAAATCTTCCTCTTCCCAGAAATGTGCATCACATGAATCTTAAAGGGAGCTGAGTATAAATAAATGCTCTTCAACATCAGTGAACAGAAGCACTGTTGTACAGAACAGTGGGTCAAAATTTCTCCAAAACGGCTGGATTTTGGTTTCCTTTTTTGGGATAAAATGACTACATATTGGAACCTGCTGTGCTTTTGTTGGGGTCACCTGAGGTTACTTGTTTACAAAAGTTGATAAGGAACACAATTTTTATTTAAGCTCTGATAACTAAAACAGTAGGACTGTACATCATGCATAATTTATTCTCGTGTTTTTTTTCTTCAGCCTGAGTCACAATGACATAGACGATTGTTTAGCAAAAAGAGTCTACACGGCTGTTTCCACTAGCAATAACATACGGACAGTTCGGTAGGTCTGGGTGATTTTTTTCTTACCTATTTCTAAGCAACAAGGCAATTATACTCATGCACACAACCAAATCCCAGCCATGCTAATATTCAGGATGATCGAGAGTGTGATATCGCTTTTATATAACAGTTCCATGAACAACAAATTAATATAGATTAATCAGTATTGTTTTCCATGCCATTGATGAGGTCATTACTATAGTAATTGTTTCAAAATAGGAAGTGAATTTTTATGTGGCACAAACAGTGGAGCGGCTTGTGGAATATTTTGGTGTGGTTGTAGGAAATGTAATCTCTCTTGAAACCCCACTCGACCAAATCAAATGAGTGAACTGGAACTAGCTCTTTGTATAAATGCAGTACATACAATATAATGAAAAAAGATTGTGGAGACCTGACCATCACTCCCATACAGTGTCGCTTGAATGTTTGTGAACCTATAAATAAATGTGACCCCAAAACATCATCAGAAGTCCTGAAATTAAACAAAATGAACACATTCAAACAAATGAGCCAACAATATTATTGTTACGGTTCAGTCCGAACTTTTGGCCATGTGCTTCTGTTTATGTTCTGTGTCACATGTCTGTCCTGTCTTTGTTTACTCCTCCCCATCTCTGCACACCTGTTCCCTATATGTTCTTTGTCATGTCTGTTTAACCGTGCCGCGCTGCCATCGGCAACATCATCGTCAGTGTACCCTCGTCCTTTGTCCTGTGTAGTTTTCGTTCCTGTTCTTTGTATTTTAAGTTATTAAACCTATTTATTTGAAGCTATCTTGTATCTGGGTCTGTCTTTCTCCTCCCTGGTGTGACAATTATACTTCTTCATTTAATTATTGAGAAAAATTATCCAGCATTACAGATCTGTGACATGCAGAAGTGAACCTTTGTATTCGGTATCTGTTGTAAGCCCTTGTGCAGCAATAACTGTGAGTAAAGTTTCCGGTAACTTTTGATCAGTTCTGTACAACAGCTTAGAAAAATTTTATTCCATTCCTCAGTACAGAACACTCGGATTTTAGTGGGTTTCCTCATATGAACTGCTTGCTTCAGGTCCTTCCACAATTTTTCTTTTGGATTAAAGTCAGGACATTGACTTTGCCATTCCATTTTTTTTTTAATTATCTAAAACAATTTTTTTCCAATAGTCTTCTGGCTTGTCCACATGATCTTTAGCAAACTTTATGGTAGCAATGTTCTTTTTGGAAAGTAGTGGCTTTCTCCTTGATTTTAGTTGCTTAGAAGTTCCCCTTTAAGAGGACTGTTACTGTTAAGAGAAGACTGTTACATGTCTTGCTTTTGGAGTGATCTTTATTGGTTGAACACTTCTGGGAATTTACCAGAATCTTCCCCTATAAGTCCAAACTCTATAGAGAGGATTTTGTAACTTTTTTTAGCCTGATAAGCAACAATAATTATTTTTCTGAAGGCCTCAGAAATATCCATTGTTTTTGCAATGATCCTCTGGTCTGATCAGACTTTGATATATCTCTGTTCATTAAATAAAATAGGACATTCAAGGAGACCTGATTGTCGTCTCATTGACTGAAATCAGATGGACTCTAATTTGATCTTGAAATTATGTAGGTACTAAATACCTCTGACAGATTTATAATATCGGAACATTTTCCTGAATAAAAAAATGACCAAGTATAATATATTTGTCTGATCGGTTTAATTGGGTTCACTGTAGTTCACTGTTCTGTAGTTTTACAGTTTCCTTTCACTGGAACTAAGAGGCCTAAACCATGTTCATGACAATGACCCTGTGTACAAAGCACAGAGCTCCATGAAGACATGGTGTGGAGGTTAAGGTTGGAGTGAAGAACTTGAGTATCCTGGACAGAGCCATGACTCTGACTCAACCCCACTGAACACCATTGGGATAAACTGAGTCTCATCAAAATCTGTGTTTGAGCTCACTTATGCTCTTATAGCTGAATGAACAGGAATCCACACAACCACAATCCAACATCTAGTAAAAAGCAGTAAATTGTAGCTAATAATAACAGCAAAGAGAAATAAATCTGGAATGAGACATTCAACATGCACATCTGGCCAAAAAGTATAAGAGAAAGTTTATTTAGAGATATCTGTGGAACTGAGGTATCTGTAATGACTAACCTTATTTAAATGCTCATTTTTAATTTTGTTTTTATTATTATTTCTTTAGACTCTTCAACAACAGAATTACTGATAAGGAGCCTTTCCAAAAAAGACAAGCGCTTCGAGATCTGGTGATGAATGGACCAGTGTCCTGTTTTCACCCTAAACAGTATAAGGAAGAACAATGTACATTTATGGAGTTTGGCAGATGCAGAGTGACTTACTGTGGGTTTAAAGTCTTGATCAATGAGAACATCAGTTCTAGTTCACTAGATCAGGGGTCTCCAATCTTATCCGGAAAAGGGCCTGATTCCACCTGTTTAATCAGCTGTTCTTGGCTTTTAGTAGACTCTGGTGTGGCTTCTGCTTGGTTGGAATGAAAACCTGCACCCACACCGGCCCTTTCCAGATAAGATTGGAGACCCCTGCACTAGATCATGGACTAAGAAGGAGTAAATAATCGTCATTATACTTTTTTCTTGAATCAGTTTTTTTTCCTACTCTTTATGCATTGGTTCTCTTTTCTTTTTCCATTTATTTATTTATGTATGTATTTATTTATTTATTTCAAGGATTGTTAACTCTACCATTCTTTTAGTTTCTCTGTATAAATATATACAGTACCATTGGTTGGAAAGGATTTAAATGCATGACTGACTTTGCAATAAGCAAATATAATACGTTCCTACAAAAAAAAGCATAGCTATTTGAAAAATCTAAATCTTTATTCACCCAGGGAGGAAATGATGTGCATTTTGAGATCAGATAAAATGGAGAGGAAAGCAATCATGAGCACGAGACAACACTATTCTTAATAAAGCCATACACGTTTGTGCCAGTTCAGGAAAAGTATAAAAAACCCTGTATATATCATAACTAATCAATAATCCTTATATTAACAACTCATAAAGTTATAAAAATTAAAATTAAAATCTGGATCATGTCATACATGCATATACTTATGTAAACAAAACTAACCTAACATCTGTAAAAGTAGAAGACAAATGAAATACAGTTCAGAAATACAATACAGAAATAGAGATTTCATTTGTCTTCTACTTTTACAGATGTTATTATTTAACGTCAAATAATATATTATTAATTATTAATAATTATATTAATTAATTAATTCTATTAATAATATGTGTATATATACAGAGTTTAGCCCTTGAAAAGTCTTTTTCGACGACAGCAAGAAAAAGTGATTATTCACGGTACTTACTGACCTCTTGTGGCGAAATAGAGCAACTGCATCTAACCTCTCATACTGAAGATCTGAAAATTACGTTTATAATTAATGTACATAGATTCTCATTATGCCACTGAATAATCACAAGACAGCACACCACTGTTATCACTATTGTTTTTTTCTACAGCGTGCTTTAATAATGTACTCTTGTAAATGAAAATAAAATTTGAAACTAAAAAAAAATGTAAAAAGTTAGAGCTGAATAATATAACACTTTTATATGAAATTACACACCTCTAGGGTCGGGGTTCGATTCCCGCCTCCGCCTTGTGTGTGTGGAGTTTGCATGTTCTCCCGTGCCTCGGGGGTTTCCTGGAAAATTGTCCGTAGTGTGTGATTGTGTGAGTGAATGAGAGTGTGTGTGTGTGTGCCCTGTGATGGGTTGGCACTCCGTCCAGGGTGTATCCTGCCTTGATGCCCGATGACGCCTGAGATAGGCACAGGCTCCCCGTGACCCGAGGTAGTTCGGATAAGTGGTAGAAAATGAATGAATGAATGAATGAATGAATGAACATGTGAGTCACTGAATTGTCTGGTGTATGAAGATTAGCTTTATTAACAGCCTACTTTCATTCTTAATAGGAGCAAGTCAACGTGGCTGTACTTGTGTTAAAAACTTATTATTTTTTTCTGTAATATGTAGTAAATTTATTCGAACGTTTAAACTGTAAAACAAGGCTAATGAAAGGAACACAATTAATTGAAAATACATGTAATGCCACATCTTGGTGACATCTGCTGGACACAGTGTGTCATTTTACTCCAAAACTGTAAAATTTCCATTCAATGAAAACCGTTAATATTATATAATAGACAAACCATATTTTTTTTATTTTTTTTAGAATATCTCCTTCAGGTATACGTAGCTCTTCTTATCTGTGTAAGACAAGCGTGATTTGTGAATTAAATATAAATTTGTTGGCTGAGGTGTCATTTCCTTTTCCTGGCAGCAGAGGGCGCTCCTGAGTTCTTCGTTGTTTACAGGATCTAAATCCTTGTCGATTAAATTGATGGATATTTGCTATGATTTTGCACGTATTGTTGGCTATACCACGTGATTAAGAGATTCTCTTAAGTCTCTAACATCTTAAAAAAAAACGCTTAATAGAAACATATTCTTTTTTCAAATGTCAGACAATTTGACAAATAAAGAAAACAAATCCAGATTAAAGTCCTTTCAAACTACAAAATATGAAACCTTATAAAATCACACATTATTCATGTATAAAGTATTAAAGATAATATCACACATGAGCAGTAAGTAGACAAGCTTATTTAATAATAATAATAATAATAATAATAATAATAATAATAATAATATGCATCTTAATAAATAGACATCTTTATGTTACATAAAGAAGAAGAACACAAAGTTTAGAGACCAGAGGCAAAAAAACAAGGATGGAAAGACGCTGAAAATAAAAACAAAAGAAATATTACATTTCAATATATAGCAATTTACATTTTTCATATTTTAAAATTGTTTATTTAACACGAACATTTACAAAAGATTGACTTTTTTCTTTTTTTATAAATCCTTATAAATAAACTTTAGCTTTAGAAAGAGAAAAGGAGTGTTATTTACAGAATTTACGAGAAATACAAAAGAACAGACTGTACACTGAAGAACCAGAAGGAAAATCATTCTCTCTCTCTCTCTCTCTCTCTCTCTATCTCTCTCTCTCTCTCTCTCTCTCTCTCTCTCTCTCTCTCTCTCTCTCTCTCTCTCTCTCTCTATCCCTCTCTCTCTTTCTCAGTGTCTTTCTCTCTCTCTCTCTCTCTCTCTCTCTCTCTCTCTCTCTGTCTCTCTCTCTCTCTTCCTCTCTCTCTCTTTCTCGGTGTCTTTCTCTCTCTCTCTCCCTCTCTCTCTCTGTCTCTCTCTCTCTCTCTCTCTCTCTCTCTCTCTCTCTCTCTCTCTCTCTCTCTCAGTGTGTGTCTCTCTCCCTCTCTCTTTTTCTCTCTGTCTCTCTCTCTCAGTCTCTCTCTCTCAGTCTCTCTCTCTCTCTCTCTCTCTCTCTCTCTCTCTCTCTCTATCTCTCAGTCTCTCTCTCTCTCTCTCTCTCTCTCTCTCTCTCTCTCTCTCTCAGTCTCTCTCTCTCTCTCTCTCTCTCTCTCTCTCTCTCTCTCTCTCTCTCTCTCTCTCTCTCTCTCAGATTATATGCTGATCTGAACATGGACACTCACTAAAGGGGATTTTAAATTCTGGATAAATATTAAACACTCTTTTTAGTTCATATACAGAGAGTTTGAATATGAATATAGAATTGAGTCAGAAATTAAGCCACATTGTTCATTTTACCACAATTATTCCCACGCAGTTCTATATGTTAGCGATCTGGAAAAAAAAAAACCTTCAGACCGAAAGACTGATGTTTCTGTTTCTTTACATTATAACCTCATGTACTGCTGAAAATAACAACATTACTGACGTTACAGTACAGAAAAGTTACCATATCAAATAAATAATAAATAATAAGCAAAAATCAATGATTAATGATCACACCTGTACGAACAAACCCGTGATTTCCAGCTGTATGAATTAATCACCACCTTCTGATTCATCACAATCAGCTCTTTACGTGAACATTGCTAATCATTTTATAGCAAACAAACAAACAAGCAAACAATAAAAAAAACATGACTTTTTGTTTGCTTCTCAGATTCATGACGTGTTTTTTTGCAGAACAAAAACAGAAACTGTCGACGTTTGATTTAACTAAACCAATAAAGGTTTAAACTTGAGAATTCACTGAAGGAAGCATGATCAACATTGACTGTTCTATATGTTCATTTTTTCTGCTATGTGTATATTTATTTACTCTAAACGACAATATCTATGTCAATGTTCAGGAAAAAATACAAAACAATATACATATATATATGTGTGTGTATATGTATGTACTGTATATGGTCTAATTTAATCGGAATGTAATTAGAATTTACATCTGAATAATTGTTAGATATAAAGAGTAAAAGGGTCAGTGAACCAGGCATATATTACATTTATACTTATTACACTACAGCTGATCTCTCTCTCTCTCTCTCTCTCTCTCTCTCTCTCTCTCTCTCTCTCTCTCTCTCTCTGAGATACAGTGTGTTTATACGTATATGAAAATGTACATGAATGAGATATGGAGGGTATTACAATGTACACACCTTTTCACACTCACTCACACACACACACACACACACACACACACACACACACACACACACACACACACACACACACACACACACACACAGCAAATGTTAACATATTCCACATTCAAAGAGTCAAAACACACAAATGTCAGTTTTCAAAAAAAATCCTCTAATCTAATTTTTAACAGTTAATCTCCCCACTCCTTCCACCCCACCCCCCACCCCCCAACATTAACATCTATCAAACCCCCCATAAATGCTTTAATACAATTTATTTTGGATAAAAATGACAAAATGTCATAACAGTCAGTCGTGGAACGTTACTGCGTGGAAGCATTGTATAGATGAGATTTTAAACTTTTACATTCTACTTAATAAAAGTCCTTAGTAGCAATAGATAGAATAATATTAATAATAATAACAATATTAAAATCAGGGCTTGTTCGTATCATTGAAAGACATTATAGCTATGTTGTAGCTTAGCTTCTTGCTGGAAGTACCTGGGTTGTTGAACGAGAGAGTAAACAGCGACAGCAGCAGAATAAAGTCTCATCACTTCAGAAGATTACAGTGTCGATGAAGAACACTATCCAGTTCTGTGGTCCAGCACTGTTTTTAACACACTTTCATCTCGTTCCCCTCACAAATCAGACTGTGTATCATTAACGTCACACTGAGGTGTGTATCCTGTGTTTAAGTTCCTTACACAGATGACAAGGAGTCGTGTGGCACATTAAGGAATTTGAGGCTTTTTCTTATTTACATATTTATGACTTTATTTAATTAATCATCATATCTGAACGTCAAGTCTAAATCTGGGTTATTTTTTTGCTTAGTTATGAGGCTAGCGTGTTATCCCGCCCTCTGGCTCTTCACTATCACATGACAGGCTACAACAGGATGGAAGGCGAACATATGACACCTCCAACCACACCTCCATGGTTCCTCCATACACACCTCCATGGTTCCTCCATACACACCTCCATTGTTCCTCCAAGACACATAAAACCAGTCATGCTAATGCTCAGGGCAGCTGAACCACAGAAGAACCAGCCATCTGCCCTTTTCAACACACATGAGCTCACATAAGAGCCTGATTGGCAATTGTCCATGTGATTGAGTGCATTCATCTCACATGATTTGTCTGGTGTGTGTTATTTCACTTTTATTTACAGCAATTTGCCAACAAACACAATGTATAATTTAATGAGTGACACGTCACATGTTTTATCTGTTTAGAGTAAGATTTAACTTTGTGGAATGGTCAAGAGACTGTGAGCTAATAATCCAAACTCCTCCTGCTGTAAATGTTAAATAAATTTCTCAACCAAAAAAACTAGGATTAGAAGATTTATTTATTTAACAACAACCTGCTTTTATATGCATTCATAATTAGTCTTAGATTATGTGCAGTGTTGCTGTACATGTCCCTATGAATGAGCAGTTGGTATAGAAACTTAAACATATTGGATTATATAGAGGACGGGGAAGTCGGCAAGTGTGTGTTAAACAGTGCTGGATCCCAGAGTGAGTTCTGTAGTCCTCTAAGATTTTCCACAGGAGGTTAGAAAACAGGAAGAGAGTCATGACATCAGCAACATGAAGTTCAGGATCTTCGATCATTGAAAAGAAGGAAGAAGAAGAAGGAGGAGGAGGAGGAGGAGGAGGAGGAGATGTGACCCAGCAGGAAATGCCCATCCATGTTGAAGAAAAAGGATCAGTTAAGAAACTCCATACCGTAAGGATATCTCCATACAGATGTCCTCCTCACTCTGTGGAAATGCTCACTGGAAAGAGTTCCAGAGAGAATGCCAGGACGCTCCACAAATCCACGTTGATTCAGCTTCTGGTTGTGCGTGTTTTTTCTCTAAACACTGTCGAAGCAGAACTAGAAGGACTTTGAGAATATTTTTGAGGATTTCTCTGATCAGTGTAACAGAAAAAAGGGCATTGCATCCAGGACGTGCTATAGGAATAAAAGCACAGAAGAGAGTGACATCACAGCACAGGAAATGGACTGATCAAAAGTCCTGGAACAGGACCTGGAAATTATTATTATTATTATTATTATTATTATTATTATTATTATTATTATTATTATTATTATTCACATGAGATCTTTGCTGTGAGTCTGATCCATGATCACGTGGATGCTGTGGGCAGAGACAAACGCTCTCCCTTGTTCTCTCCTGACGTCGTCACTATTTATTAGTGTATATATATATACATGGATATTTATATCTCTTAAACACATTTTTCTGCATCAACAAAAATATAGAAAAATAAAACGCTTCATGAAAACGGGCTCTGTCCTCTCTTTCTGCTTTTTCATCTTCATCTTTTTTTTTTTTTTTTTGCTCTGTTTTTTTTTTCACACCCATCTGCTTTTCGGTCATTCTGGTCTCTTGTTTCTCATCATGTCTGGTTGTTGCTCTCTGATGCTCTGCTCTCCTCCTGTCTTTCTCTCTCTCCGCAATATTACTGAAAAATAAAATACACATCAGGTGAAGCTGAGAATCTGTTTTTAACTTCTTATAATATCTGATCAAAACTTTAAATGAGGAATATCTCTAATTGTGCATTAGCTAAAAACAATGTGCTAGTCTCAGGAGCTGTGATGAAATAAATTATGATAAAAAAACAAATCTCTCAAAGCATAACAGCTCACTGACTGTTTCCTCGTGAGAGGAAATGAAGATAAGATAATTAAAGAAAAAAGAAAGAAATAGAGCTAGATTAGAAAGAGACCCAGGAAGAAATTTAACAAATAATTAACTAAGGTAAATAAAAATTAAAAACTAGAGAAATAAGAAAAAATAAAGAAACAAATGAAATGTTTCATTTGTTTATAAAGCAATTTTCTATATCAAAAATGTTTCTTATAAAGTGATTTACTATATAAATTGTTTTTTCTTGTGTAAAGTGTTTTTTTTGTGTAAAGTGATTTACTATATAAATATTTTTTTCTTGTGTAAAGTGTTTTTTTGAATCTAAAGTCATTTTCTTCTAAAGCAATATTTTGTGTGGAGCAAAGATCCTTGTAACTCCTTGTAAGCGTATTCTCAACAGTAATATTTGTAGAAAACAACATTTTAGTGACATTTTGTGTAAAACATTGATTCCTTTAAATAGATATTTTTGTAACACGTGTTCATTTTCAGAACAGATGTTTTTATCTTACTGCTGAATTACACAACATGCCAAAAACCCCTATGTGAAAGCATCATTAATAAAACACTAACACTGTCCTGTTACCTCTTTATTCACACACTAAATCCAACCAGTTTACCTTTATATGAGACATATACGGTAGAAACATCACACACTCTTCAGATTAACAAAATCCATGAGGTTTATACGTAATTTAACATCCATATGATAAGAAAATCAATCACAGCTCTCAGGTAAAAACAAAAGTAGGTGGAATTGTGTTGATATTCAGATCACTGATCGAAAACAAAGGTATATTTTAAACATGACACCAAGATGAAAATCATGTAAATCAGATAAAACAAAAATAGAAGAGAAACAAAAATACTTAAATACCTCCATAATAAGATAAATAGAGACATATAAAAGATTTGTTAATAGACTCAGCAGGATATGCAGCCTGTACACAGAACTCTATATACACATCACAATGGGTTTTTTGCTCGCCTTATTTTTGCTTTTTCAAGAAGGATTTCTTCCAAAAACTTTCTCTGAAGCTTGTATTTATAAATCATAAGAATTCTTTGTGTTTTTTTTCTTTCTTTTTAATTTTAAATTCAATTCGGTTCAATTTAATGTATTTGTACAGCACATTTAATCCTGCACTCTGTCTCAAAGCAGCTTTACAGAAGTAAAGAAACAGAAAAAAATAAAAAAAAATAAAAATAGAATAAAAATAAACAAATACATACATTTAAATTTTAAAATTATTATTATTTTTATTTAAAATACTATATATCTCTAACATGTATCCCTAAATAAGCTGATATCATAACATATTACAAGTGTTAATGAAAAATAGATATTTTTTGGATATCTAAAAATACATAAATATAAATAAATATAACCTTTCTTAAATTCCTACTTCATTTCGAAACATAAATAAATAAATAAATAAATAAGTACAAATTAGAAGAACAATGTAAGTAAGGAAAAAAACAAAAAACAAAAAAAAAACAAAAACAAAACAAAAACCAAGAATGAAACAAACAAATCAAGGCAGTGCAGAAGTTCATAAAGTATTATAAGGTATTATTAGAATTTCTACTCTACACTACTTGCCAAATCCTGTAGAATTCCCAGCTCAAACTGTAATGATTTATAAATGCAGGCTTGTTTAAAAGGTTTTTTCCAGAAGTTTCTTTGATAATAGTGACGTAAACATAAACGTAAACTTTCCCATAGACCCAGAGTTTATACATTTTCTACATAGGAATTGATTAGTAGATACATTATACCTGTGCTGATATGTAGACTTAATAACAGAGTCATATATAGCTGCGAAATATAGATGTATATATACGTAGAGTTTTAATATATACCTGAAAATAATAAGATAAAAACAATCGAAACCCGTTTGCTGGTTCATTGGACAGAAAAACAGTAAAATATACATAATTAAATTAAAGTTTAGAAATGATAAATTATTAAAATAAAACATGAATACAGTTTATTGTCCTTTTTTTTTCATGACTCGAAACATAGCAGCCTTCGTTTGCACAGACGAATAAGAGAAGTGACGTGGTACAGATAAACAGCTGCCTTGAGTTAATACGTGTGCGTGTTAGTGATGTACACTGGAAGTAATAGTGAACTCATAAATAATTCAATAATAAATCATCATGATATTATTAAATAAAATCGCAAAACTGCAGCAATTTCCTCCTTATAAAGTAAACTGTAGACACATCGAACTTTATTTGTTTCCTGATTTATTTCATTTGGAAATCGATCAAATGTATTGACGACGGCGCTGAATCGTGAAAGGTTGATTTAGGAAGTGACGTGTGTTATTTTATTCATCAGAATCTCGGATGTGTTCAGGATCGGTCTAAAGGTGTGGTGTTGGAGATGTAGACGGTGTTTAAACAACAGTGTTGGACTCTATATCTAACTGATGCTCATGTGAGCCCTTTGTTTTGAAAACTGGCAAATAAAATAGTTATGTAAAGCAACAGTGCAGTAAATAACTTGGATAAAAAAAGCTAGATGATAGAAAATATAAATCAGAAAAAAAATAATTGTTATTTACTATTTAAAAAATAATAAAAGAGATCTAAGCAGTGAAGTTAAACTCATTTTGATGTAGTATTTAATATTACTGCTGATTTATACTGACTGATTTGGGTTCCAATATAGCTTCAATGCACCTTCGTTGAACTCCTCTGATCTGAGAACTGCTTTATTTTGAGGTTTTGTGTGACTTTGCTAGATCATTATACGCTACACAGCAGGATTTTACCCAGAATGCACAGACATGCATTTTTATCCCAAAGCAGTCAAACAGTGTTAAAGAGAAAGTGTGTTTGACAGAGGTGTCGAAACTTCCTTTGACTAGCTAGTTATCATGCTATGTGCTTAGCTGAATAACAGTAAGCTGACACACATGTCAGAGACGTGAGAGCAGCAAAAAAAAAAAACAACCACCAAGTGCTACATTGTTCTTGCCATCAGGTTTGTTTAACACAAATACAGCAGGTTTTTACTCAGTGGAAGTCGACGAGGGTGCATTGCGTAACATCTACGTAGCGTACGCTAGTTTATTTTAGTCCAGAACGTCTCCTTCTGCTGCAGAGAGCGTTTGAAGATTTGCTGCTTCACAGACGCAGGATTTTTGCTACACTGAGCACTTCACTGCATTGATTAGCCCGTTAAGATTTAATGCCTAATTAAATCAGGAGTCGAGCGACTTTTGGGAGCCGTGTGTTGTGTGGACTCACATTGATTTGCTTGGTGTGTGTGTGTGTGTGTGTGTGTGTGTGTGTGTGTGTGTTTGTGTGCTTTCCTTGGCAGATGTATAAGAAACCTTTTTAATCAAACCTTAAACTGCATTAGGTCAGCAACACACACACACACACACACACACACACACACTTATGAGGACCCTTAGGCATGTATAAATATATGATCATATACACAGATTGTAAAAATCTGTTCTGCTTCTGCAATAAGACGCACAGACCAAAACTAAACTAAACCTCTTTAGGGGATGTCATTTTCTTCTGTTTGAAATAATAAAACACTCACACACACACACACACACACACACACACACACACACACACACACACACACACACACACACACAGTATAATTACTAAGCCTAACAAACTGCCAGTCAGAAGATTTAAATATGAGAGCGGTTCAGTTTAAATGCTTTAGGTTTTGAAAAGCTCAAAGATTTGGGAATTTGATAGAACATGTTGTATGTTTGTTAATTTTCTGAGGTTTTCACACTGAATCCGAATCCAAGCGACGGTTCCCAGAGCCCCTCAGCATCGGTCTGGTCACCGTGTTATTTACTGTATATATGTTGTTTATTTATTGGTGCTATTACATGCAGTAAAGCTCCTCCCTTCTACTGTCTCCCACTCCGCCTACACTCCTTTACATCCTGGCCAAGTGTTCAGTATCATGCTGCACTTCCTGCTCCACATGACACCTTCCACACGACTGATTCTTCACACAAACTGTACAGTTCTTTTAGTTTCAGGCTGAACAGCAGTGTGAAAACCTCCTCAGTGTATTTCAGACCTCCAGATACTGAATAATGTTGGACTGGCAGTGTAACTGTACATATGTGTGTGTGTGTGTGTGTAGGTGTGTGTGTGTGTGTGTGTGTGTGTGTGTGTGTATGTGTTAATAAATAAACACCGATGCCAAGACGATTTCATCCCAGAATTGGAGACGTTCCAGTTAACGGTTTTAAGATGTGAGTCTGTCAGTTTTCCTGACTTTTCGAGACAAAATGCATAGACGAATCTCTTAATACCCTATTTTTAGTTTTATATAATAAAACATTACAAAAGTGATTATTCTAAACTAAACGCTATAAATGTACTGTTTGTGCATATCTGAATGTTAAAGGCAGGGTTCATGTTGAAATGAAATAAATAAGTTGCTGATGGAAGAGTGAACGGTTTTACGTTGTCAGAAGGTTTTCTGAACGTTACAGACTGCAGGAAATCCTCTTTGTCTTCACAGAACAACGACACGTAGATAAATCATAGGTGAGACGAAGTAATGTAATTATTATTAGTTCAGTAACAGAGCTGAAGAATCACAGATGGTTTCTGAATCTACACTTCATGAGTATGTAAAAAAAAAAAGACTTTATTCTGTTACACTTTCATGAATGTTAGATGAATAAGATTTTCCTTGCTGAGAATTTTCAGTTTTAATCTTTTCCTGAAGATTGAATTTTTTTCATTTCAATTTAATGTTTAATATCATTAATTAATTATTACACATACTTTCATTTTAGTAGATATAGCTGACTGCTTTAAACTTTCTTTAAACATAGTGATGATATACTGTATATATATAGACAAAACTTTTTAAAGACACATAACAAAAGAATAAAAGAGAAACATTATCTTTGTGTTTTGTCCTGAAATGAGAGTTAAGCAGCGGCGGTGAGAGATCAGACCGAGCCGTCAGGAGATAAACAGTAGTGTAAGGGCTGGGTTTGTGTTCAGATGTAAACCAATATAACCAGTGACATCATACTGTGTCCACACACACACACACACAGGAGTAACTCTTGTGTGTTGGGACAGAGAAGGGCATGAGTGTGGTGGTGTGACGAGGCCATCGGGAGCCGGGCGTTTCGGCTGTCGGACACGAGGAGATCGCTCGCTTTAATTTAGCGTGGTCGGTGTGTTTGTCTCAGCTTTAGTAGGGCGTGAAGCGACTGTACGCTCCTCGGCAGAGGCTAGCCTGCAACATCAAAGATGAAAAAAAGAAGGGGCAGTCAGAGAGATGGAGGCGGAGATGCCTTCCCTCTCCTTCCTCACTCCTTTCCTTCCTGCAGAGAGTCAGATCAGGAAGACTGATCCATTCATAGCTACAGTTTACTTTTAAAAGGCTGTGGTGTGTTTCACTATAAGAAGGTGCTTGTGTATTGATTGGACTATTAGTTATATATTTTAATGTCACAAGCACATTTTATTTTGTTTTTTTTGTTGTTGTTTGTTTTTTTTGATGCTGATGCAGAGAGAAACTTCACATACACTCTTATAACCCATTCTTTTTTTAACAGAACTCACATTTCCTGAATTTAATTCTGATTTCCTTTATCTTTGTGTTAAATGTGTTTCGAGTATAGGATCCTGATTGGTCAGAAGGTGTTAGTTGTATTCATTTTCTATAACAGCAGCTCTGAGAGTCGTGCAGCTGCATGGAAATGGATCAAACGTACGACATGCCGATGCTTGTGGTGTAAGAAGAATAAAACACTTTGAGATGCTGCAATAGGAAAAGTTGCTGTTTAGTAGACGCACTGAGAGGAACATTTATAGATGGTGTGTAGAGTTTAACGATGAGTGTGTAGAGTTTAACGATGAGTGTGTAGAGTTTGACGATGAGTGTGTAGAGTTTAACGATGAGCCAGACGGTAACAATGATCACCGTCTCGTCAGAATGGTTCTGTCACTCACTCAGTGTGTAAAGGCTCTTCCCTAATTTGATGATGACGTGAGCTCAGATTGAAGGTGTCCAGAAACATAAGTCACTATAATATCAGCTGTCGAAGTTTCATTTATACAGACTGATACTAAAGCCAGTTTAGATGTAGAAGGATCCCAATGTCGTTTTGTGAAAATATATTCACGTCAAAGTCACTGTTAACATATTATTAAGTCTATTTGCATTAAGTCTATTTATCTATTTAGTCTATGGAAAGTTTTTACACCTTCATTCAACATAATCTGATGAAGGGGTTATCAGAGTCCCACCTGAGAGAGACACGACATTCTGTTTCATTTGTCGAGAGCGAAGCCTACATAAAGCCTGCTGCTGTAATCCAGCTGTAACGCTGGAAAGGTAATTCTCCGTAATCACCTCATAATTATTAGTCACTCTTAATCTAAAGTGGGAGTGAACCGTGAAGCCACACAGATCTTCCTCTCCTTCAGGAAACACTCGTTTCAAAGAGACGTCCTGTTAATATTCTCTTTTAAGTAGGTCTAAAGGTGCCAACCTGACTGCCAGTGGCGTTAACACGTCGTGATCCTCATCAGTCGGAGTTCGGGCTACGCTTCTCTCCACGGGCCACGTCTCAAAACCTTCAAAGGCTCACTTTCCCTAATTGAGAAGAACTTCAAACTTTCATTAGAGTGAAAGAACCAGTTGCTGAACTTTCTTTTCACGCTGGAGAAAAAGATCTTCATGCCCTCGGAGGAGCTAATTACCGAATTACTGTCTTTTTAAATGTGAAGGAGCGCCGCGTTCCCATTCAGAGACGTTAATCAATTATGATGAAAGAATTAGGTGTGTTCTTTCCTTTTGCTCAGGAAATTTCTCCATCTACATCAGCTTCAACCTCTTGCTCACACACACTCTTACACACACACAAGTACAGCCTTGTTTGTGTAAACACTCTTGTGGAAGGAAATTCAGAGGAAGAGAGGAAAGGAAACAAAAATGGCTCCAAGCAAAGTTTTAATTGAGCAAATAAGGAGGATTTGACGAGGAAATGTCATAATTAATGAAAGCTTTTAGCTAGCAGCTGCACTGCGGAACACTTTCCCTGATTCCTAATGCTTGTTAGCATGACGCAATGCTAAAACACGGCTCATTTATTAGGAGGAACGTGCCAATCGGTTCAGTCAATCTACTCCACACTTTTACTCTGATGCAAGTGTTCGTACGTCCCACAGCATGCCGCGGCATGCTCGGCGTTCTTGCTAAGCTCTTGCTAGAGCTCTCCTCACTCTCGGCCCGTTGTTTTCATCTTTGATGTTGTGTTTAATGATCCCTCATCATGCTGCCATTGATTTCAATGCTTTCGAACACGGAGAGCAGCTTACTGCAAACGTAAGGTGCTTCAGCGGAGAGGTTCGATGCTGCACAAGCTAGCTAAAAACAGACACGTGAGATGACAGTCCCTGCGTCCCATCCTCGGAAGACTGCGTTGTTGTTTTTTTTGTTTGTTTTTTGGAAGAAAGCATAACAGCTGTCTTAGATTTATGTCTGAAGTAAGTGTCAAAGTCAAAGCGGTGATTCGGTTCAACTTAAATAGGCAGCTAAATGTTTTTTTTTTTTAGCAAATGATCTGTCCACATGCTTCCTTTCAAATGGAACACAGGTTACAGGGACCACAGCAAGAGAGAGAGAGCGAACGAGCGAGAGAGAGAGAGAGAGAGAGAGAGAGAGTGTGTGTGTGTGTGTGTGAGGTGTGAGATTGTTGGGTTTGTGTTTACCATGTGTATTTTCTCTCAGTATCACTCTGTGTAAGGATTATATGGAATATTTGGATGACTGTGTGTGTGTGTGTGTGTGTGTGTGTGTGTGTGTGTGTGTGTGTGTGTGTGTTTGAAACATCTGCATTCTGCTTTGTGAGTAATTCCATAAAAGAAAGCTCCACTAGAGGGCGTTAGAGACAGCATGACACCCCCACACACATTAAGAGTGAATCAGTACGCTGCTTACAGTACACTGTCTGTTTACACTCGGGTCTCAAATTAAAGTCCACCACCATTCGTATTATAATAGTCTTAGCAACACTGAATACGAGTGTAAAGTCATTTGGATTAGTGAACAGTGTGAACAGGAAATTCAGATTCAGTTTACTTTCCTTCTGATTTCTCACAATACAGCGTTAGTCTCAGTTCTTATTCATCTCAGTTCAGTTGAGTAATAAAGCAAATGCATTAGTGTGAGTTCAGATATGAACTGAACCCGGGTGTGTTTTCCTGCCTGGGTGACTTTCTGAGGTGTCGTGTGAGTGTGTGAGCGAGAAGATCTCGGCCTGACTCCAAACGAGCGCTAGTGAGAAAGTGATTCGACTCTGAACTGCAGGCGTGTTGTCTAGCTGTGAGCTGATAAACCCAACTGTGAGACACATGAAAAATACAATTAAAATAAAAGCCTTTGACCGTTTATGATTTCAGTTCCGCGTACACCATAGACTGGCTGTGCTTGTGCACATACACCATAGACTGGCTGTGCTTGTGCACATACACCATAGACTGGCTGTGCTTGTGCACATACACCATAGACTGGCTGTGCTTGTGCACATACACCATAGACTGGCTGTGCTTGTGCACATACACCATAGACTGGCTGTGCTTGTGCACATACACCATAGACTGGCTGTGCTTGTGCACATACACCATAGACTGGCTGTGCTTGTGCACATACACCATAGACTGGCTGTGCTTGTGCACATACACCATAGACTGGCTGTGCTTGTGCACATATACCATAGACTGGCTGTGCTTGTGCACATACACCATAGACTGGCTGTGCTTGTGCACATACACCATAGACTGGCTGTGCTTGGTTAATTATAAACAAAATGTAAAATAATATATAGTGATTTTACTCTGATCTGGATTCTGGCAAAAGATGTAGAAGTGTGAAAACAACTGTTGGTCATGGACTTTAGGACCCAGTGGTGTGTGTATTGTGTGTGTGTGTGTGTGTGTGTGTATGTGCGCGTTTGTGTGTGTATTCTGTGTGTATATAGTGTCTATTGTGTGTGGGGGGGTATTTTGTGTGAATATTTTGTGTCTATATATTCTGTGTGTGTATAGTGTGTGTAGTCTGTGTGTATAGTGTGTGTATAGTGGGTGTACTCTGTGTGTATAGTGTATGTAGTCTGTGTGTATAGTATGTGTAGTCTGTGTGTATAGTGTGTGTACTCTGTGTGTATAGTGTATGTAGTCTGTGTGTATAGTGTGTGTATAGTGTGTGTACTCTGTGTGTATAGTGTATGTAGTCTGTGTGTATAGTATGTGTAGTCTGTGTGTATAGTGTGTGTACTCTGTGTGTATTGTGTGTACTCTGTGTGTATAGTGTGTGTACTCTGTGTGTATAGTGTGTGTACTCTGTGTGTATAGTGTGTGTACTCTGTGTGTATAGTGTGTGTACTCTGTGTGTATAGTGTGTGTATAGTGTGTGTACTCTGTGTGTATTGTGTGTGTATATAGTGTCCGTATAGTGTGTGTACTCTGTGTCTATAGTGTGTGTAGTCTGTGTGTATAGTGTGTGTATAGTGTGTGTACTCTGTGTGTATAGTGTGTGTATATAGTGTGTGTATAGTGTGTGTACTCTGTGTGTATAGTGTGTGTACTCTGTGTGTATAGTGTGTGTATAGTGTGTGTACTCTGTGTGTATAGTGTGTGTATATAGTGTGTGTATAGTGTGTGTACTCTGTGTGTATAGTGTGTGTATTCTGTGTGTATAGTGTGTGTATATAGTGTGTGTATAGTGTGTGTATATAGTGTGTGTACTCTGTGTGTATAGTGTGTGTATAGTGTGTGTACTCTGTGTGTATAGTGTGTGTGTAGTGTGTGTACTCTGTGTGTAGAGTGTGTGTATAGAGGAGGGACTCACCATTGTGCCGACGCTGTATGTAGCAGCCGGGCTGATCGTGTGAGTGTAGGGATCTGCCGTTGCATAGACTCTACCATAGCTAAATACACACACACACACACACACACACACACACACAGAAAGAAAGAGAAGATTTTACATTTGGGTTCCTCCTAACTTTTAGATTTATTTCTGTTCATCTGTCTGTCTCCATTTCTGTTTCTGTATATATCTGTATATGTCTGTCTGTGTTCCTATCTGTCTGTCTGTCTGTCTGTCTGTCTCTCTGTCTGTCTGTATTCCTGTCTGTCTGTCTGTCTGTCTGTCTGTCTGTATTCCTGTCTGTCTGTCTGTCTGTATTCCTATCTGTCTGTATTCCTTTTTGTCTGTATTCCTGTCTGTTTGTCTGTATTCCTGTCTGTCTGTATTCCTGTCTGTCTGTATTCCTGTCAGTCTGTATT